>NC_050176.1:19913282-20130782 GCF_008315115.2 Sander lucioperca
ACTGTTTTTGTAAAAAACAATTAAGCAGAAGTTATCAGCATACTTTAACAAGTGTGTGTGTGTGTGTGTGTGTGTGTGTGTGTGTGTGTGTGTGTGTGTGTGAGTGAGTGAGTGAGTGAGTGAGTGAGTGAGTGAGTGTGTGAGTTTCAGTTTAAAGCGATACAAATTACATTGACTAGTCATTTTTACATAGAGATAGTATTGTGTACAGTGCTCCCAGTTTAGTTTGGTGGTATTGTTGAGTGTCAGCTTGAAACATTTATATATAGTGCACAGTAGCTTTTCTGGTGTTTAATAGTAAAAACAGCATGCACAGAGATGCCTAATCATGCTCTAAAACACCCTGCTACCAGGTAGGTGGACTATTTTCCGTTATAGAGAACAGGCAAAATGTGAGGACTCCGAGCATTTAACCGGAAGCTGCAGTCACTGGAACTATAAATAGAAATCCCATTATTCTTCAGGCGACTAAGAAGTCTACTTCAATTTCAATCTAACTTAACACAGTGTCCAACCAGTATTTTAGGAACAAGTGCAATAGCATTATTTTTTTTCTCCAGTTTTCTGCCATATCACAGCAAATCAAAAAAAGTTTAACATATGTACAATGCTTAAGTTTTCCTTTTCAAATCAGTGTAATTAAAGTGATGGTTTGGAGTAATTTCACCCTAGGCTGCTTTGCACGTTGACCTCGAGCCAAACCCCCCATAAGCTGTTTTCCCTTGTTATAACGTTGGTCGAGTTAGCGTTATCATCTGGTTAGCTTAGTGCAGGCGCTAATGGATCCACGTTTACTACTGCGCTATCGCGCGGTAGCAGCCAAGAGGAGCGGTAGCAGCCGAGAGATATATCCATCAGGCAAGTGTTATTTAAATATACTTCTGGTGTAGTTACAAACTTTCTAATGCCTCGTTTTATAAGTACAGAAACTATTTGTACTACTGTAGAAGTTTGGTATCATTCCGGGTATTATTAGCGGGGTAATTTACGAGATACAAACGTGGATCCATTAGCGCCTGCACTAAGCTAACCAGCTGATAACGCTAACTCAACCAACGTTATAATAAGGGAAAAAAGCTTATGGGGGGTTGTTTGGCTCGAGGTCAAGGTGCAAAGCAGCCTAGGGTGAAATTACTCCGAACCATCACTTTAAGATGGAATGTGAACAAGGTTATGAAGGACCCCTAAAAGCACCAATCAGCAGCAGCCTGTCCAGTCCGTGAATATCATAGATCCTCTCACTTCATTCAAACCACAAGTCATTCTCTCTGTAGTTTCTTCAGCTTAGGAGGTCAGACAGGATGTCACAGTCACACAGATGGCACGACGACAGCATGATTCAAGGATGAATGGGTGAGTGCAAATCTGCCAACTAATGAGTGCATGTGTGTGAGGTGTGTGTATATACACTGTACAGTTTTGTGCGTTGAGAGATAAGGGCTACTGCAGGTAGCGGTAGACTTTGAAGCAGTGGTTGCCAGAATCTGCAACCACAACATGTCCGTCAGAGGTGAGAGCCAGTCCCTGCGGGCCGTACAGCGGGTCTGCTGATGTGTTGATGTAGGACAGGAACGAACCGCTGCCATCAAACACCTGAGATACAGATTTAATTTCATTCATTTATTGCGGTAAAGCCCCAATAAATAATCTTAAAAAAAAAAAAGAACACCAAATAATTGACATATACTGAGATCCTGTCTAAATTTTAAATGCAGCAGGGGTAAAAGTCTGCTTCCGCTTGTATTTTTGTTTAACTGACCTGTATCCTGCTGTTGCCCCAGTCTGCTACTATGATGTTTCCATTGACATCCACTGCCACTCCAGTGGGGGCGTTGAACTGGCCGTTGCCCTCGCCGTTAGAACCAAACTTCAGCAAGAATTCTCCCTCTGTGTTGAACACCTACAATTTTTTTTAAGGGGGTAACAGCATGGAGACAATAATCTTACCAGTGAGCCATTGCTTGCCAACACAGTTATCAATATACTAAATGCATCAACTAAAGAACAGTTTAGAAGGGAAAAGACTTTTCAATAGAGGAGAAAAAGTCTAAAAAGTCAGTGGTGTAGTCTACGTGATACGCAGGTTTACGCAGTATACCAACTAAGAAAGCTCCAGGATTTCCATATACCCACTTAAAAATGCCCAATGACATGCAACAACATACTTTCCATTATATTTTTGATATATTTTGAATTGTCATCTGTGTTTTTCTTCTTCGCATAGGCTAAATAAAAGTATTTCCACCGTAAATTGGTGCATAAAAGTGTATCCGAATACAGGAAATTAAGTCGTTGCTCAAAACTTCCTTGGGGGAGGACACTCAGACCCCCCCACTATGATATGCCCAAAAAAAGGCAGATTCTGGCCAATATACAGTACAGTATACCCACTACAATACATTAGATTACACCACTGTAAAAAGTATATCATACAAAAAAACAAGTCATCATTTCTAGTACTAAAATCTGGACTAGTCATCATTATTTTATAATATTAGACTTTGTACATGTGTAATACACTTCCACCAGTCTGATATTGCACCTACCTTGACTGAGTGGTTGTGGAAATCTGTCACAATGATTTCATTGTTGTTGTTGACAGCAGCAAAGTGAGGCCCTTAAGGAAACAGACAACAAAGTCTCAGATATGTGCCGTTTAATCAAAATCAAACACATTCGGTTTAGAAAACAACCTCATGACAAATGTTTTTTTTTTTGAGGACATGCAAATGAATAAATAGCCAAATGAATTTAATGACAAAACAAGATTGTTCAAACTTATAATACCATGATCTGTGGTGCTACACGCTGTTTTGGGGACAGTTGAGTAAATAATGTAATGACCATTTAGGGCTATCCTATGTTTTTTTTAACTGATATCCGTGAGAAATTATGAAATCTATTTATTAAAAAAAAAAAAAACTCCAAAGTCAAAAGGATGATGGGATCTTTATGGTTCCTGGTTTGACATTCGTCTTCATTCCACATGCAGGTGTGAGCTGGTTGGAGAAAGACTGTAAGGGGGGCAGTGCACATATTACCATTGAGTGTACCTGCAAACTGCCTGTCACCGTTGCCACGGTTCCCGAACTTGGTGACCAGCTTGCCGTTGATCTGAAAGATAAAGACGCAGCAGGCCTTGTTGTCGACCACGATGATGTGGCCGTTCCTGTCCACCGACACGCCTTTAGGGCCCATCAGCTTCCCCGAGCCAATCTTGTTCTGGAGAAGTCGCGGATTTGACATTTCTGTTAGAAGTTTCTAATCACATAGTTCATGATAGTGAACTTCAGGGAGTATGGTCAAAGTAAATGTATATGTATGTTAACACCAGTTTGTTTCACATATAGTTAGAGTGAGTGTTTGTCTGGCATAAAGCCTGATCTATGCTTCTGCGTTAAATCTATGCCGTAGCTACGTACATAGGTACGCGGAGACACGGACCCTACGCCGGACCCTACGCCGGACCCTACGCCGTAGTCTGACTGCACCTCTCGAAAAATGTAACTACACGTCGTGGCAACGCACATCGCTCGGCCATTGCTTGGTAGCGTTGCATTTCCCCCGACTCTACAGATTTCCCACCGTGGTCAGAAAGCACAGGGGAGACACTTTGTTTCTCTCACTATGACTCTAGAGTCGGCACTCGCTCCGTCACTCTCTCACTCGCTCAACCACACACTCCCCACACACACATGGCGGCCCTGCTATTCTCCTAAAGAGATCGACGCACACACCAACGCACAAGTATAAACTTCAGGCTACTTACATAGGCTACGGCGAAAGCTCTGCGTGGAGCCTCCGCTGAACCATAAATCACGCTTTATGCAAAACTGTTTTGACAGGCTGCAAAATTAACCATCCCACACACTACAGATGGACAGTGGTTGAGAGAAGGGCTGCATTCAGTGAATAAACCACAGGCTGACCTAAATGGAACATGGCAGTATTTTACATTTTGCTATTACAGCCCTGCTGTAACTATAAGTAGGAAAATAATACAAGTTCTATCAAACTATCCAATGCACAAGGCTAGAAGTGCTGAAGAAGAACTTCAATGTAAAATCTGCACTGTTTGATTCAGTATTAACATTTCTGAAATAGACTCAAAAGGGAAGTGAAAATCTGTACCTGTGCATCTCTGTAAACCTCTAGAAATTGGCGAATGAGCTGTGAAAATTGCAAATGACTAACAGATGTTAATCGGAGTGTAACATCTACAATAAAGCACCTGTTTTTCTATTTGTACCATTGAAAAAGTGTAATTGCAAAGAGTCCATCATTGTAAAGGTAGAGGGGGGTTTGAAGGGACAATATACAGTAACATTTGATTCCAGTATTTATGGCAGCAACATCTGTGGTAATATCCCGGCCATTATTGTGCTCCCTTTGGCAAAACACTAATATGGCGGTGAGGGGTGCACAGTTAAGATCAAACGTAGGTCATTTGCTCTTTTAACAGTCTTAGTATCAAATAAAGATCAAACATTAAATCATGACTTACCTTAAACTTGCCTTCACTTGAAAAGATGCTGACCCATTTGTTGTCGTAGTCTGCAATGATGATGTCACCATTTGGGTGGATGGCAACTCCCGTCGGCCGCTGCAGTTGACCCGGAGTCCTGCCCCGCACGCCAAAACGACTTTTAAACTGGCCCTCATTGGAGAAAATCTGCAAAACACATTTATCATATCTTTCACATCTGGCAACTCGGGTTTTAAAAAGTTGGCAGTTGACAACAACACACAGACCAAAACAAAAACAGACATTGCGCACCACAATGGAAATGTCAAAGGACAACATACTGGCGTTAGCATTGTTTTCAGAGAAGGTAGTATTTCAACTTAGCATGTTTCCTTAATATCTCATTTTTTGATTTAATACAGTAACTGACAGTAAGGTCCCATCAGTTCGTACAGAGCTTGGCAAAAAGGCTTTCTCTTTTTCTGCCCCCTCAAACTGGAATACACTGCAGCAGGATCTAAAACTGTCCAGCTTGATTCCACTAGGGGATTTTAAACTCATTTTAAGGGTACTGGAAAAAACATTGCCAGACCTTCCTTCACACACTGCCGAGCTGCGGAGGAAGGTCTGGCTAGTCCACACAGCATTCCGGGATGGGAGAGAAACGTGCTCTGGTTTATTGGCATTCTTTAAACCAATCACAATCGTCTTGGGCGGTGCTAAGCGCTGCAGGGAGCCCCGGTGCCTCCAGAAAATAGCCTCGGGAAGGAACTTGTTTTGGTGGAACGTGTACAGAAAACTCAGATTGGACAGATAGTCTAGCTAGCTGTCTGGATTTACCCTGTAGAGATCTGAGGAGCAGTTAACCATAGTCCTCAGAAATCCACCGGGGTTTAAAATTCCAACACAAAGAAACGGATCCGGTCGAAAAGGACATATGCCTGAATTTCCGGCGGCAACGGGGCAATCCCAGAAGTGGAAGGTCGTGGATATAGACTAGTCGGTAACTGATGTTGTGTATTGTCCCTAACAAGTCTCTCTTGAGAATAAGACCCTGTGTCTCAATGAGATTACCTGTATAAATAAAGGTTAAATCAAATCAAATAAAACTATATTACATATTGCTCCTTTAAAATTAAAATAATAACAGAGAACTTAAATGCATCATTTGGGTTTTCAAAGTGCATAGGCAGCACTGTTCAAGGTAACTGAACAATGAGAAGTTACAGTGCTCCACCAACGACCTCTCCCCACACCCCGTAACATACTGCTCTATCTGGCTGAGGGCAGCATCTTCAGCACAGGAAGTTGTTTTCACCTGAACACACTGGTTGTTGCTGTCTGCTATCAGCACCTTTCCCAGAGTTGAGGCAGCCACTCCTTGCAGATTGGTGAACTCCCCTTTGTTTCTTCCTTTTGTACCTGAAAAAAACATGAAATACTTTAGTAGACTTATGGTAAATAAAAGCCTCATACTTTATATGGATTACAAACTAAAATATTTTCATGAACTGAATCAGGGTAGAATGAATTGGTGCATAGACCTGTTTATATTGGCATTTAGGGGAGACTGTATGTATGCATTTATTTAAATTGCTGGATATCTCTTTTGACACTATCTGTATAAGCTGTTCAAACCTGTCTGTGGTCAATCTATTGGTCATGTAAATGACAAACTTAAAAATAAAATTGTTCACTTCATTCGTTCATTCATCAGACTGAAAATGTGACTTGTTGGTTTAGAACTTAAAGTCAAGCTTATATTTTAAAATGTAGTTTTATCACATTATCAAGTTTATCATGTAAAGAGGGGACACTTTGCAATTCAAGAGAATACTGGCTCCCTTTTGGCACTAGCATCTTTTAGTTAGTTAGTACTGTAATAACAATAAACTAAATCTGGCTTGCATTGAGTCTGTTAATGTCAAACTTGTACTGTAAAGGCTATGAAAAACATGTATTTATCACTGAAATATTGTATAGTGTAAAACTGCAACAAATTATTATTTGTATCACCAAGTAATATTTCAATTATTTTTACGAATGATTTCTGAAATCTGCAAAACAGCCGAAAATGGTGGAAAAGATTACGTCTTCAAATTGCTCATTTTGTCTGACCAAGAGTCCAAAACCCAAAGATATTCAATTTACAATGATATAAAACAGAGAAAGGCAGCCAATCTTCCAATTTGAGAAGCTAGAATAAGAAAATGTTTGGCATTTTTCCTTGACTAATGACTTAAATGAATAATGAATTGTCAAAACAAGTTATTCATTAATATTTTGACTTTACTTTTGGCACTGATAAAGTGAAAACAAGATTAGTAAGTTTGGCAAACATGTTTGATGTCATGTTTTTAAAAAAAGATTTTAGACATATTTGAGTGCATATTTGGCGTTAAGCGCAGCTAGGCTGCTGGTCTGCTGGCCTGCTACAGCGTTCTTACCGATTCTGAAGATAAGGTCGTCCTCGATGGGGTTCTCCTTCCTCCTCCCTGTGCTGTACATACTGGCCGGCCTCTTGATAGCCTTCTGTTTGATGTGACCACTGCTCGGAGACTTCAGCCTCTTCTTGATGCTGTCTGAACTTGCCGACACATCTATGGATTTGGTGGTCTTTATCTTAAAGGGGCTTCCTTTGATATGTTGGTCATATAAACGCAGCGATAAATTAAAAGTCCCCTCTTTAGGAGCTGCGAACAGGTACTCGTAAGTGCCGTTCTTGTTGTCCAGTATCTCCCCTTCACCTTTGCTACCATCAGGTGAGGACATTTCAGCAGTGATGACTGCGTTGCCCATCTTACACAGCTCTCCATCTTTGTCTTTAGTGGTTATGGTGATGGAAGTGGGGACACCCACCACACAGTGGCGTAACCCTTCGCCTGTCGCCACAGTCTCAGAGGCCACCGCGTTAGTGGTTACAATGGTGCCCAGGTTGTGGATGGATTTCTTTAGTCCCTCTGTCTCGACGATGAAGTCCAGCTGGTCGTTCTCTCCGGGCTGCAGAGGAAGCTCCTGGCTGGCCAGCTCAATGAGACGCTCGCTCATCTGCTTCTTCACCAGCAGCACCTCGGCCTCGGTGCCGTGGCTCAGGGCCTGCTCTGTGAAGTTACAGCTGCTGTTGATGCCATCCTGGCCCTGCAGCAGGGTATCCAGCTGGGCTTGAAGCACCTAGTACACACACCAGGGGGCAGCAGAATAACATTGCGGTTAGAGAGACTGTCCTTCCACATGGACCAAATAAGTGCAGTAAAAGCAGACAGATCCAGTATGGAGGGCAAGTGAAATCAGAATTCCCCTATGAGATCAACAACTGTATAAAAATAAAGCTTACCGCATGACTTGTCACCATTAAAGGGGTGGGTTCTTAGCTCATTTGGGGCATGTTGGCATAAACATACCTTCTTGTGATTCTAAAACTTACAGCTTTTAGACATACGCAGTGACTTACAATGAAAACAGATGCATATCTGTTTTCGCCATCCTGTGTTGACTTGCAGAGATTTGTCCATGACATTACTGTTACTGGTATAGTTTACCTATGCATCAAGTAACACATTATCTTATGATCCATTAAACACATACGCTCAATGAATTGCTAATTTCTTAATGCTGAACAAAAGGAATTAATGATACATGCTGCAGTAATTCATGCATTAAATCGTCACGAGTCATGCATTACTTAAGGATGTTTTTTGTAACATAATAAAGTGCTGTTCATTTTAGCTAATCATAAGCTAACACACGTCACATTAAGATGATGAAATCTATCAGTATGCTATACTTTGCGTGGTATAAAAAGAAGCGCTAATGCAGTTTAAGCAGATTTCCACTGTTCCTTGTTATTAATGGGACATCACCACACTCATTAAAGTAGACAGACTCACCCGCATCTGACCATCACCCTCCTCTTCTTCTCCAACAAGAGAGGCCATTAAGCCATTTATCCCTGGAGTCAAATGTTTCCCCCTCTACTATCTCTACTTTCTCTTCATACCAATTCACACTCTGGAGCTCTGAAAACTAACGTACATACTATAAGAATAGAGATTAAGCTTCAGACGAAGAGGATAAAGTGTTGCATGAAGAGCAGAGCTGTACGGTGTTCCCTCGCTGCACATGACACACCCAAAGTGTGCACATACAGTACACTGGCTCCATCTAGCTACCAGCAACAACACAGCTGAAAGTCATATATCTGACTTTCCCCTGGGCTCCAGTGTTTTGACTGCACACCACCCAGTGACTTGTAAATCATTAGCAAATCATGTGAGCTCCCTGAGGGGCCGGTGGCAGGCTACTAACCAGACTCGGGTGAATGGTTGTCTGGATTGGGGTGGTGTCCCAGCTCCCTGGCCCCCCTCTTTCTGCCTGTTAATCGCCGATCAGACCAGCTGAGCCCCTGACACAGATCAGCAAAAACAACCTGACGAGTAGCCTGTCATAGGTTTAATGCTTTCCGAAAATAGATCATAATTAGGTCAATGTTCATTTTGTCTTTCTGTATCATTTCATTTTCTTATTCACTCCAAAAACTCATAAGAATAAATCAGAGCCTCCAGTTAATACAGCCCCTTTAAGAGATAATGACCATTACGTACTTTACGCTGATTACTAAAAACTCAAACATCACTTATCTTTATTGTGACGAAGTCTAAACCAAACATCCGAGCACAGAAACACATAAACTACACTCTGCACGCGTCAGCTGAATTAGAGTACTTTGTTTCAGACCGTGTTACTTCACCTTCTGCTTGAGGCCGTAGTTGACCTCCAGCTCCATCAGTAAAACGCTCTTGCGGACATTCAGAGTCTTCTGCAACTCATCAAAGGTAGTATGGATGCCGTCCTCAATGGAGCTCTTTTGATTGGTCAGCTGCTGCAGGATCTCTGACAGCGTCTGCAGGGCTGAGTCGATCTCTGGCAACCTGCGAGTCACAGAGGGACCGGAGGAATGAGGAGACATTTTTAATATAATGACTCAACAGTCACACGACAGAGTGTGCACATAAAAAAAGGAAAAGTGTTGGTTTAATTCGTGCCATCACAGCTGTTATTTCGGAGTAATATGCATACAGTATGTAGTGTAGTATGAAGTCTACATAATGCTGCTGTTGTACCTCTTCTTGACAGCGTCTAACTGGTCCTGTAATGAGGCCTTGTGTTGTTCCACTACGTCTTTAAGAGGCACAGTTGGGTGTTCTCCATGTTCGCCACTCGTACACTCCTGACACATGGCCGTCTCACAAGGCGGACAGTAAAACTCCATGACCTAAGCAACAGGAAAAAGTAGAGATTTGACTTAAATACGGGGTTGAGGCTAAGTACAACATTTTGTAGCCACATTTGCAGCCTGGCTGACGTTGGTGAGTCCACAACTTTTGGTCCAGACGGATTACCATGAACCAGTGGTGGAATGTAACTAAGTGCATTTACTCAAGTACTCTTCTTACGTACAAATTTGAGGTACCTGTACTTTACTTGAGTCTTTTCTTTTCATGCCACTTTCTACTTCTACTCCACTACATGTCAGAGGTAAATATTGTACTTTTTACTCCACTACATTCATCTGACAGCTTTAGTTACTACTTACTTTACAAATTAAGATTTTTGCACACAAACACATGTAGTCAATAAAAGACAATGTTTTATTATAAATTTAACTACACAACAATATATAAGCCTACAAGTACAGCTGAAATAATTAGCTGATTAAACAAATAAGTTTTCAGTTTCTAAAATGTGAGGATTTTTCTGCATTGAGTACTTTTACAATAAAGTATTAAAAGTAAAAGTACTCAATGCAGAAAAATCCTAACATTTTACTTTAGTTTTAAGTAAAATGATGTAAGTATCATCAGGAAAATATATTTTCCTGATGATACTGCATAACTGCATAACTGCAGTGTGAAACCAAGACTTACTGGATCAAATATATACAATGTAACAAAAACATGAACCTTGGTCCGGACTTTTAGGTGTGAAAACGCCCTATGTTAAGGTCTATCTAACTTTTGTGTGAGTGTGAGAGAGAGGAGGTAAAAATGAAAACACAGAAACAGGCAAAGAAACTGACAGTGTGTACGACTCGCTGACTTACGCTGCCTCCATGGTTGGGGCAGGAGAGCAGTTGGCCGGTAGCCACAGTGGCGATGTTGTTGAGAGCGGCGGCCTCCTGGCTGCAGCTGTCGGGCGCCCGCTGCAGCACGTCCATCAGGTTGGTGATGAAGAAGTTATTCTGCAATGCCGCCACACCCTTCTCCGGCAGGATCGAGGTCTGGCGGCACACGGGGCACGACAGTGTGAGGCTGTGAGCCGGGATGTAATTCTGCAGGCACCTGGAGGAGGAGAACAGAAGGGGGGATATTAAAGAGTGGGAGCATCCTGTAAAATGTTATGTCAAAGAAACAGTCTGGAGAAAGGCGTGGGTGGTGTTGTGTGGGATGCATTGAGAAGACATAGGTACTGTATGAAGAGAGCAATGATTTACAGTAGATATGCACACTACAGCAACTTTTTTTTTGTTGATCTTTTTTTAATGAGGAAGTCTCTTTTTTCAAAGAGAGACCTGCTCACAATTGCAGCTCTGCTAAGGTTTAAAGTAACATGTTTACACAACTACCCTTAAATGAAAAAGCATTCAACAAAAACATTTTTAAAAAAAATCTACCTGTTCATTATTGGTTATTTGGCCTAAAGAACACAGGGGGAAATGTTGCCTTTGCTGTCATCTAGTGGTTGGAGTATTTACATGCCAAAAGTGATTTACAGTAGATTACTACAAACTGCGTTACTTATTTAACAGTTTATTATCTACACCTGTACAGTCTGGTACAATCACATACATTAGTTATGCAATAAAGTCAGCTTAGAATGTCCAGTGTGTGACATGTTGACAAGGTGTCAGAGAAGGTGTTGTGTTGGACAGGATTATACAGTTGTGTTCAAAATATTAGCAGTCCAACATCACTAACCTCATAAATCATTTTTTTTTTGGTAGAAGTGATATTTCTACATGGCAAATAATTTACTAGTAAGTGTTGTAGAGTCATAGAAAACCAACAGACCCAACAGTCATGACATGCATGCTGCTCATTCTGTGTAATTGAATCTGTAATTGAAAGGGGCATGTTCAAAATAATAGCAGTGTTGTGTTCAATTAGTGAGGTGATTGATTCTGTGAAGAAACAGGTGTCTGTTATGGCCCATAGTTAAGGAAGGAAGGAAGCAAATGTTGTGCATGCTGGTTATAGTGCATTTCACACTGAAATACTCAGCAAAATGGGTCGTTCCAGACATTGCTCTGAGGAACAGTGGACTTTGATTAAAAAGTTGATTGGAGAGGGGAAAACATATAAAGAAGTGCAGAAAAGTATAGGCTGCTCAGCCAAAATTATTTCAAATGCCTTGAAATGGCATCCAAAGCCTGAACGACGTGGGAAAAAACGGTCAACTACCATTCGAATGGATCGAAGAATAGCCAAAATGGCAAAGGCTCAACCAATGATCAGCTCCAGGAAAATCAAAGAAGACTTAAAGTTACCTGTGAGTACTGTTACGATCAGATGAAGGCTATGTGAAGCAAAGCTATCAGCTAGAAGCCCCCGTAAAGTCCCATTGCTGAAAAAAAAGACATGTACTGAATAGGTTGAAATTAGCCAAAGGACACATTGACTGGCCAAAGGAGAAATGGGGCAACATTCTGTGGACTGATGAGAGCAAAATTGTTCTTTTTGGGTCTAGGGGCCGCAGACAGTTTGTCCGACGACCCTCATGCACTGAATTCAAGCCACAGTACACTGTGAAGACAGTAAAGCATGGTGGTGCAAAAATCATGTTATGGGGATGTTTCTCATACTGTGGTGTTTGGCCTATTTATCGCATACCAGGGATCATGGATCAGTTTCAATACATCAAAATACTTGAAGAGGTCATGTTGCCTTATGCTGAAGAGGAAATGCCTTTGAAATGGGTCTTTCAACAAGACAATGACCCAAAACACAGCAGTAAGCAAGCAAAGTCTTGGTTCCAGATGAACAAGATGGATGTTATGGAGTGGCCAGCCCAATCCCCAGACCTCAATCCCATAGAAAACTTGTGGGGTGACATCAAAAATGCTGTTTCTGAGGCAAAACCCAGTAATGCAGAGGAATTGTGGAATGTAGTTCAATCGTCCTGGGCTGGAATACCTGTTCACAGGTGCCAGAAGTTGGTCGACTCCATGCAACACAGATGTGAAGCAGTTCTCAGAAATAATGGTTATGCAACTAAATATTAGTGCAGTGATTCAAAGAAAAGCAAACCCTTGAGACATTTTTCAGTTTATACAGTAAATGTTTGAGTTTGTAAAGAAAAATGCAAATACTGCTATTTTTTTAACAGCCTAATATTCCTTTTTCTTCACTTTCTGTAAAGGTATAACAAAAACTTGATCAATTTTGGTCATGTTTTGATTTGGAATTCAATGTGCAGTGTTCCCAATGCATTGATATTATGGAATTAAAAGCAATTCTAAGGATTTTGAGTATTATTCACTTTTTTTTTTTTAAAACACACTGCTATTATTCTGAACACAACTGTATATATATATATATATATATATATATATATATATATATGCTTCCTGATAGAAAAACATCAGGAAAAACACCGCCCAATATAATGTAACACCACCACCACTGTTATAAGCTTCACAGATCTATTGCAGTGCTGTTGTATTGGACTGAAGGATTGCATGGATTATTGTACTTCATAAACTCAATGTAGAGCAACATCACATTATGACCAGTGTATATCACCATATCATCATCTTCATCACGTTCGATGTGGTCAGAAATATAAGAGGATGGGGCGCCTTTGTAGCTCATCTGGTTGAGACTGAGCCCCATGTACCAAGGCTCAGTCCTTACGGCAGCGGCCACAGGTTTGATTCTGACCCATGGCCCTTTGCTGCATATCATCCCCCTCTCTCTCTCCCACTTTCCTGCCTTAATTTGTCCTAAAGGCAATAAAAGGCCAAAAAAAAACTTTCAAAAAATATATATATACAGTAGCCTATATAAGAGGAAGCTTCAGGTGAGTGTAATAATCTATTCTGTCATAGAGGACTTAACGTTATATTACACTATATAAATTCATTTAAATACTCTAGGGTCTCTTTTACAATTATAAATCATAGTTAAATATAGTTGTAGGTATAGCTGCTATCTGGCCGATAAGCTAAATCCAAGCCCAGAACAGAAAAAGATGCACAATGTTTTAAAACTTCAACTTTAACTTCACAACAAATGGGATCTGTTTGGATCTAAATAACTAAAATGTGAGGTATTGTATTCTATTTTCCTCCAACCACTTCAGAAAAGTTCCCTTATACCACAGGCATGCATGTGTGAAATACATACCGTATACCAGAAGAGAAATTGCTGTATTGTTCAATCTGACAGTTTACCGACTCTCCAGAAGCAACCAGAGTATAAGGGACAGACAGGCACAGTTCACAGTTTCTCTTTTGTATCAGAAACAAAGGCTAGTTGTCAGAGAGGATGGCACCAACACACCCAAGCTAACAGCAGAGATGTAAAACAATACTCTCATTAAGAAAAGCACTACACAATTAAGTATAATTGCTGCATCTCCCACTTACTGTCATGCAGCATCTCTTTTTCGCAGAAAACATGCAAATCATACATCTGAATTTGGCCACTTTTTTCACTCCTTTTTTTTTTTACATTTAAACATCAGACACACATATTCCCTGTCCAGTATACATATTTCACAGGATTAAAACATATAATCTCTACTCTAAAGCAACACTCACCTCTCACAAAAGGTGTGTAGGCAGGGCAGTACTTTGGGGTTTTCGTATCGGTCCAGACATATGCTGCAGATCAAGAACTGCTTGTCTATCTGGCGGACCACAGGGCTGGGAATAGTGGAGCCTTCACTGGCCATCCTAAAACTCTGACATAGGAGTCCCTCTTCCTCTTACCCAGCACCCTGCAGAGAGAAACAGAGGGAGGACGAGACAAGTGAGGACAAAGCAAAAAGAAGACAAAGTATGATCAAACGCACAGTGATGACCCATGGAGGAGAGTGGAAATCTGTAGGTGGTAAAGATCAAAGTTTAAAGCAAAATGCCTTCTTCCTTCCATCCTCTCACTGAAGGAGAGGAAATGCCAAATGCACAAACAGAAACACAAATCAGCGGCTGTGGCCACAGGCTTCAAATTGTTGGGTTTTTGTAAATTATAGAGTGTGGTCTAGACCTACTCGATCCCTAGTGTCCTGAGATAACTCCAGTTGTGATTTGACAATATAAATAAAATGTAATTGAACACTCATAAACACAGTAGTATTTAAGTATTTAGATTAGACTGTAAACATCTACTCCAAGACAAAACCAACTTCTAGATGATCTTCCTTTTCCTCAGTTGGATATACTTATTTTTTTCACTTTGTCTTTTCGATATTTTGAAAGAGTTATATATGCTTTTATCTCGACCCGACCTGACTACAGTATTGTCCTTTATGTTGGTGTAAACCAGGCCTCCCTCGCAGTTGGTCCAGAACGCTGCAGCTCGTCTTTTAACAGAACCACGCAGGCGAGAGCACATTTCCCCCATACTGGCCTCCCCGCCCTGGCTCCCTGTATGTTTTAGGGGATTGATTTTATGATTTTATGACTTTATGATTATGATTTACATACAAAATCATTAAATGCGCTAGCTCCAACCTCTCCAACCTTTTACAACCATACGTCCCCCCCATGGTCACTCAGATCAGCTGATCAAGCACTCCTTGTGGTCACAAGATCAAGGCTCAAGGCTTTTAACACACTATGATAGTTGCCTTTCTATACTATTGTCATTTTGTCTTTTAAACTGGTCTTTGTGTTTTATTGTGGGGTTTTTTGTGTTTTGTCATCTCTGATTGTACAGCACTTTGGTCAACTGTTGTTTTTAAATCTGCTTTATTAAAATCATGGATTGGATTTTGCCTACATATAGTTAGTAGAAATTGAAAAGTTATTTCTTGACCTTTGGAAACTAAAAAAAAAAGACCTTGTGGTGTGATTAAACTGCTGTTCCTGGAGCTTCTGATCAAATCACACAATCTTCCTCAGCAGATGGAGTATGTTTGTCATTGTAATGTAGATACGTTTCCATTCCTCTGAGAACTTTAAGGACTTCTAGAGACTTGAAAGTTCAGACTGAAACTACGGCTATGTCCAGTGAGTCCAGAGATGGAGCTCTTCTGACAGAGAATGCAGTAGAACAGTTGTTCCCAACCTTTTTGGCTCATGACCCCCAAAGTGATGTCTGCCTCCACGGTAACCTCTTGTTCCCCATAGACCACCATTATAAAAGAGACGTCTGTAAAACTATTGACAGGACACCTCCAACTGCAAAGAAGGTCAATTATTACTCTATTATGAATTTTGGATGGAGGGCCATTGAGGTTTATATCAAAACTTCCCTAGAGCAGATAAAAGGCCATCTTTGAGTCTGGTATCTAGTTCCTACAATATTGCTGGTTGCTCGCATCCAGTTGCGAGAATTCAAACCAAATTTACAGCTGGATTACAAACCAGGCAAAGCAGGCAACTGCCCCAGGGCATCAAAAACCCCAGAGTCATGTGTCAGCCTGTTTATGGTAACTCATTTAGTTTTACTACAAATTTGCACATTTGTGCCCCGAGGATCTGTATTAGCACCTGTACTGATGAGAAGATGATCAGGTATCTGCCAGATGTGACAGATCCAAATTAAACACAGTTTCTTTGTAGATGATATCATTATTTAATTCAGAGTTTCAGCTGTCAGACGCAGTCATTCACTCATGACTGGCTGTCACAATCATGAGGTATATACAGATTTTAGATTCAGGAGGAACACGTGCATTGGTATTGGATCAGTACTCGATATCAGCAGATACTGTTCAGGTATCAAAATTGGTATTGGGTGAGAAAAAGTCATTGCAAAGTTAACATTGCATTTTTAGTTGTTAAAGGCCTAGAAAGATAAAGCTATTCTACATAAGAGGAAAGTCTGAGAAAATGAACACAGCAGAATTTGTGTTGCTTGGCTCTCGACCCCCACGTTTTTGGGAACCAGCACAGTCGCAAAAAGTCAGAGAGCGGGAGCTTGAATGAGAGTTGCAGCTCTGGTGTTTGTCATAAAAGGCACTTGATAAATATTTGATTATAAAATTGAAAGCAAGGCACTCTGTGTTCAGCACTCATCTGTGAGAGACAGAACACTGAACCTACAGAAAATAAACATGATTCTTCTTAACTGCGGAGAACTTGCTCTCCAGTATCCGAAACATCCGTTTACTGCTTCCTTTACTTTAACGTCGGACTACACTTGAACGTTATCTGGCAGCTAACTCGGACACAGAAAGTGTGTCAGTGCTTTTATTGTCTCTTCACATTCAAGACAGGCACAGAAACAGGCCACTTCTGCTGCTGAGAGGAAACCCTCTGGGAATGTACTTCTTTGTACGGTGTATGTTCTCCCTCTCCTCTTCTTTTTTCTCTTAATCTCTCTCTTATATATCCATGGGCCGGATTAAACAGATTAACAGGGCATCAAATATGGCACGGATTATAAAAGTCAGATTCCTAAATCCTGCAGACAGCCACAACAGATGCAGCTCTGTGCTAACGGTGCACAAGGTTGCAGCAGCCTCACATCACTCCAGTCTTACATAATCAGATCTGCACCAGCTAAGCGGAATAATTCCTGCTGGATTGAGCGGTCATCTAACACGCAGCAGAGGGTATACATGAAAAAGGCAAATATTACTGGAGAAATTCATACTTGATGACTGGAATTTTACCTTTTTGCATATAATGACGTCAAGAGAAAATAGTTATAATTAAAATACAAAACCAGTTATTCTAAAGGTTTGGCTCACAGCATCATTAATGGGAACACTTACTGTGCTGCATCTATAGGCCGATCAACAGGCGTCACCCAATCCCTCCAAACCTGCCTTCATGTCAGCTCTGACATGAAATGATGCGTCCCTCCAGGTAGCAGCAACAAGGCAAACAGAAGACGACAGGATGTGTGTGAGCGACACAGCTCCTCCGTGTGTTTATGGGTGTGCGCACACGTGAGCAAAGTTGAGGAGGGGCGATTTAGCCAGATTGTCTTTCAGTTTTAGCATCATCTCTTCCCCCTCCCTCCTTTACTCTCCCTGACCACTTCCTCTCCTCCCATCACGTGCATTCTTGGCTCAGTCTGTCTCATCCATTCATGTCCCTTCTACCTTCCTCACTCTCTTTCTCTCTGTCTGTCTGAAGTAAATGCTGGCTCACTGCAGTGCAGCGAGCGTGTGCAGCATCAGGAGTATGCAAGCGAGTACTGGCTGACGTATGGTGATCTAACAAATGGAAGAAAAAGAAAAAGGGGTGGCAGTTATGGGTCCCCTTCACAGCCAATAGAGTTAAAGCCAAAGCGATCTTTCTGAGTGTGTGTGTGTGTGTGTGTGTGTGTGTGTGTGTGTGTGTGTGTGTGTGTGTGTGTGTGTGTGTGTGTGTGTGTATGTGTGTAAGGAAGGGGTGAGTCAGCATGCTGCTGACTCACTGTTTATTAGAAAGTCAGAGGCAAAATATTAGAGATGAAATAGATTATTAGATTGTCCTGATTATCAAGTATAAGGTAATAAAAGTATGACAGAAAGGGAATATATGCACATTCCTTAAGATGCGCACACGCACGCGCACGTACACACACACACACACACACACACACTTCTTCATAGTATCTTGACATAAGAATGAGGTGAAACTCATTTCCTTTTTTTCTCAAAAAAGATGAAAAGAAAAAGATGAAGGCCTCTGAGGGCCCATGTGATTTCAGAGGCCTGGGTCTCAATCACTGCATTGCTGTCTGTGTGATAAGATGAACTCTATAAAGCTTTCTACAGTTACTAGAAAAGATCACCTAAAGCCGGCCTATTCAATTGGCAGCCCAGAAGCAATCCCTGAGTGGCCCAGCAGAACCAGATCATTTATATCACATTTTGAATTTGTAATTGAATAAAGCTTTACCTTCAGAAGAGAGTAAACACTGAGCTTCTGAATGAAGCCAGTACTGCATCATGGCTGCACACTGTGTACAAGTGTCGTAGTAGTAGTCAAGACCACCTAAACCAAGACCAAGTCATCACCAAGACCAGAGTGTATCGACATCGAGACAAGACCAAGACCAGACCAGTGCGATAGAGTCCCACACTGCATGACACAAAAAAACGTGGAAAATGCTAACTGTCGGCACTCCTCAAATTGATCTGAAATATCTAAATTTGCATAAAAAATAGCCACAGAAAACAAATTATTCTTCATTCTTCTTCACCTCTTGTATTGCCATAAGTGTATCATGAAAATGCCTTGATAGAATAATCAAAAGGCAGTTGTGGTCATGACCGGTCTTGAAATAAAATCCAGAGTCCTCTTTATCTGGGACCGAGACAAGACCGAGTAAAAATGCGGTCGATTCCCAGACGAGCGCAAGACCTTCAAAAAGTGGAGTTGAGACCAAGACAGATCTGTATGCACATGTGTATGTGGTGAACGTGCCACAGGGAGTAAGAAGAGATGTGTGTGTGTTTAGTCAACAAAATGGCTTTAAGTTTGCACAATTCAACAACCTGTATGCTAATTGTTTTTAGCGTGTTTCCTGACTGGCCCAGAAACAGTCAACCAATCGTAGTAGATCTCAGAATGTCAGGATTAAAAACGGGAGCGTTATCGTCCTGCATAGCTAACTAGCTACTTAGCTGCATTCCTGATAAACAGTGACTGTAAAATGGCTGAGATCAACAAAGCTGTACATCTTATCGTTAGAGCACATACAGAAATAACAACTCTTAAATTTACAGACTTCTTTGATCAATGTGAAAAAAGCAACTGCTTCTGACAACTGCTTTAGCCACAGCTTCTGCGTCAACTGAAAATGACATCATGTGACTGGTTAAGGCTAAATAAAATAACCCTCTCTCCAAAGAAATTGTTTAACACAAATACAAATGTCAGGCTGAATGGATGAATTGAAACTAAATTAAATATGATTATCTGGCTAAATTGTCTCCAATGTTTGCATCAAGTATCTTCATTTAAGAACATTGAAGGCATGTTTACCCTTGGCGGTAAGAATGGGAGTCTATTTAAGAAATTAATGGCTTCTATAGTTGAAGAAAAAATATAACTAAAATTTCCTTTTATTTCTTGGATATGTCTTCAAATAATAACACACATACTTTGAAGTCAAGATCAAGATCTATCTGCTAAGAATCTAATTTTGTCTTGAGGAAAGACTATAATAGTAAAAACACAGTGAGGGGGATTTCTGCTGTTCTTCGGTATTTCTTTCATCAGTAACATGCTGACATTTTATAATAATGGGCATTTTGACCATATTTCCAAAGACTTCTAGTTTCTGAGGCTGGGATTTGTTGCTTGATTTGAATGATCGTTTTATATGCTGAGAAAATGCTGTTTTTCATCTACCAGTGAATAACAAGTTCTCAAATTATTTTGTAGCTTTTCTACCTTTCCATTTTAAAACAAACTCAATTGATCTTGACTGAGCTGTTTCACACATTTCATTATGCCTGGCAGCTTCGAGGCTGTTCCAGTGATCTCATCTCAGCCTCAGCCAAACTCAGTGAGTCAGTCAGAGGAGTGGGACACAGAAAAAGAGAAACTAACCCAACATCACATCATTTGTGTGTGTGTGTGTGTGTGTGTGTGTGTGTGTGTGTGTGTGTGTGTACCATTAACATGCAGCTGCACAATCAACTTGGATTTAGTACTCTAAAGGATAAAGCTGAAAACATAGAGAGGCGGATTATAACATTGTTGGATTGTTGGAACAGGAAAAAAATGTAATATTACCAGCCTTGTGGTTTGAAGGTTCCCCATTTGAACAAAAACATTGCTTCAGGGCGCCCAGATAGCTCAGTTGGTAGAGCGGGTGCCCATATATAGAGGTTTACTCCTCGACACAGCGGGCCCGGGTCGACTCCGACCTGCGGCCCTTTGCTGCATGTCATTCCCCCTCTCTCTGCCCTTTCATGTCTTCAGCTGTCCTGTCAAATAAAGGCCTAAAAATGTCCAAAAAAAGAATAGAAAAAAAAAGAAACATTGCTTCAAATCCCACAGGATGCTCCACAGCTCTACCTTTAATGAGTGTTTACAGAGGCTGCCTTCAATTTGGATAATGCAAACTTTGTTCCTACACTCACATCCTCACAGCCATAAAGCTTCCATGACACCTTTTCATCACTTTGTTTCTGATTTGTTAAAGGCACAGTCTGCAATCTGAACATAAAGTAAAGAGTCAACCACTAGAAACCAAAACACAAAACATACAGAAACACAAACTGCTGATTCAGTGCTTCATTGATTCAGTTCACTGCTGCTTCACTTGTGTATATAAATGTACTTAAACAAGACTAAGAGCCATAGCCGCTCTGTGAGGCACAGTGGTGCTTTGAGCTAAATGCTAATGTCAGCATACAAACAATCACAATATTGCAAGTATAATGTTAAAGCGTAACTCTCGCCAAAATGCAACCTAGGGTCTTTTTGTGAATGTACCTGAGTCAAACATTCGTTTAAAAGCATATTTAGGACGGAATCGCCACTTTTAAGATTTACCGTATTCTCGTTTTTCGGTCAAATGGCCTTTTGAATGAGAGAGCTAGGGGCCAGCAGGACCCATTACATCACTGGAAGGCCTGTATGAAAATAACAAAGTAAAGACACTAATAGCTCAGGGGCACAAACACATTAACACACACTGAAGAGTCAACACTTTACTTAACCTGTTTGTGTTGCTTCGCTGTTCACACCCACATCCCCATAAAGCAAAAACAGCATTTCCAACTGACTTAGTCGCTGTAATAAAACAACAACAGCTCTCTCAACTCATCCTCCAACAAAGAAAACACAACTTTGACCAACAATTAACTTTAAATGATGTACGTAGACAGTCTAGGGCAAGCTGTAATTTTGAAACCAGGTCATTTTCACTCACCAGTATGAAGAGGAAACCGTTATCAAACTGTACTTTTAGGTTTATTCGAGGTTTGGATTGACATAGTGGCTGCGGTGGCTTGAATGTTACTCTGGGTCTCCCTCTGGTGTCCATCCCACCGCTCTTTCCAAAGCACTGACCTCAGCTGTTTTTACCATCTCTCTGTTTCTAGACACAGTGACACACATAATGCCATGTCACCCTGCACAATAATGACCTTGCACAGTCAGAAGACCGCTTTCAAAATGTATACAGCCAAAGACAAACAGGTGGATCTGTCACATGTTGCACGTCATGTTCATTCAGATAATGAGGGATTTCTGTTTGGCAGTGGTGGAAGAAGTATTCAAATCCTTTACTTAAGTAAAAGTACTAATACCACACTGTAATAATACTCTGTTAAAAGTAAAGCCATGCATTGGAAATGTTATTATCAGTAAAATGTACTTAAAGTAAAAAAGTACTCAATGCAGAAAAATCCTCACATTTTAGAAAGTGGAAACGATTTAAACAGTTCTGTGTTAATCGGCTAATCATTTCAGCCGTACTTGTAGGCCTATATATTTGTACTTAAGTACAGTACTTGAGTAAATGTAGTAGTTACATTCCACCACTGCTGTTTGGTAGCACTTATGGAAATCCGATTGTCTCACTTTGCCTGAACATTATTGAAAGTGAGACTCAGTAGTTTGTCAGGTCAGAAGTCCAAGAGTCCAGTCACATGCAGGTTCACTGCTGTGCTACCATGTTGTAGCCTGGATATCCAGACCCAGAGTGACTCACTGAGCAAATTCAAATTGTGCTCTCGCGAGAACTCTGGATTTCCAGGGTAACCATGTCGAGAGAGTCACGTCACACATGACGTTTATTCCTGCTCTTTTCATGCACAGCCACTTTATTTTCCATCAGCAATTTAAACTTGAGATTGTATTGTCGTGCAAGTGTTTTTTGATTATTTTGATTGCACTTTATACATTGATATGTTCCTCACACCTTAACAGGGTGAGTCATATTTGTCATCTGAAGGTAAAACTATCTTAAAACTCTTAAAGAAAGAACTGTTTTTGGGATTGAAGAGCTTGTGCAAATTCAAATAGGCTACAACGTTTGTTATGTTGCTGCTATCTACATAACCACAATAAAAGAGTTAAAAAGACACTGCACTGAATCGTTTTCACATTCAAGTTAGATGAGAAAATCCATAGCGCTCAAATGTCTGCACTAAATACCGAGCTAGAACATATATCTCTTTTATTTAATCCGTAAACAAACAGTAATGTAAGACTCAGAGTCAAAGCACCAATGCTTAGCTTAGCGTTTTGGCATGCTAATGCTAATTAGCACAATACACAAACTACAGCTACCATTACCCTAATGGTATTTGGTCATAAACAAAAGATTTGGACAATTGGGAGTTTTGACTTGATGGTGGCACCAAAGGAAAAGTTAAGGGATCACCAAAATTATTTTAAAAAACATCCTGAGGGGAACCTGAATGTGTGTACCAAATGTCCTTTACAATCCTTTAAAACCACAAACATGAACCTCAGGATGGGAAAGTCAGAGGATCACCAAAGTCACTAAGATTTATCCCCTGGGGACCATGAATGTCTGTATAAAATTTCATCTCAATCCATCCAGTAGGTGTTGGCATATTTCAGTGTGGAGGACTAACCAACAGACTGACATTGCCATAGGGCCGTGTTGCTTTCATAGCTAAAAACTACAATGTGTGGTTTCAGGGGAGGTTGCATGCCGTTGCCTCCTGCTTCCAGTCGTTATCCTAAGCTAGGCTAACTGCATCTCCCATACTTAACGCACAAACATGAGAGTGCTTTCAATCTTCTTCTCATCTAACTGTCT
The DNA here is from genome assembly GCF_008315115.2 of Sander lucioperca. Taxonomy (NCBI): domain Eukaryota; kingdom Metazoa; phylum Chordata; class Actinopteri; order Perciformes; family Percidae; genus Sander; species Sander lucioperca. Next base: position 19,936,659 of record NC_050176.1, read on the forward strand.
GATCACATCTTACATGCTTCAGAGAAAAAAGGCTGTTCTCTGAATGAAGGATGTAAATGGGTCACTTGCTGTATATCTACCAACTGTGCATTCTGGGAACACAATATAAGACTATAGTGAAAAAAGTTACCTTCTAAACCTTATCAGGTTACTTTTTTAGTTAGGCAACAGTTCTGAATGGCTGAATGCTACACCGACTGTGTTGACTCTACAGACTCAAAACACACTATATCATCATAATAACTGATGTTTATGTGGGAGCTGACAGTTACAGTCTGTTTGTTGTCAGCATGTATTGTACTTTAAATCCTCTCAGCACCAGATGGTCTGTCAATAAGGCTTATGTCTGTGGTGACCCTGGTAATCGCACCATTTCATCAACACTAGTTTCACAACAGAATACTTAAATTCTAAGACTACCATACTTCAGCTGCTGTCATGATTTAGCAGCAGCTGCAGGGAGCTGTTGGAAAAAAAAATTAAACCACACCTTTATATAGTGCAGTGTGCTGTATACTGTATGTAGTGCTTTCGAGCTTTCAGTGGAATCAGGGGCTTTAAATGCCTTCAATGCTGGAGAGGGTGACATAACCCTCTCCTCTGAATTAAAAGAACTCTCTCATGCTAATCTAAAGCAACCACTGGAGACAGGATAATGAGAGATTACAGCGGCAGAGCACGCCTTTAGCCTGAACATCCCCTCTTTAATTTAGTTTAATTTCACATTATCCCTCCTCCCCGGTTTGAAAAGTCTCAACGAACAGCAGCATCTTTGAAAACCACAGATGAAAGTCTACTTGTCAATCGGGGGGTATCGATAGCGATACATGAACACTATTTTTGCAAATTAAAGCAAACTTTGTTGAGTGCTAATCCTATTGAAGAACTGAATTCTCTACCATTCTTTAATGTTTCCTGGGTCAAATTGACATGTTTCAGAGAAAAAGGGCTGCACTAAGGGCTGCAGGAAATAGAGAAATAATGTAACTGCGTCACTGGGCTATATATCTGCCAAACGTGCATTCTGGTGACACAAGATAAGACAATGCCCCTGTCTGGGTGTCTGTGTGTGTTAGCACATGTATGCTAACTACTGACCTCTAATTAAGGCCTACAGATGTGCTAGCATAGTGCCATTGGAAACTGTCCATGCTGCACATCTGTCAACTAGAATTCAATGAAGCTAAAAAACTGACTCAACGCCCAGACAAAATGCACCATAAATGGTTTTTAATTTAGTTGATCTTTAATCCTGCATCACACTTGTCAACACAGAGTCATACTAACGCTTGTTTAAAAATCCATTAAGAGTTTGGAGTAGACAAATGAAATTGTAATGATAAATTGTTATAATCTGCCTACCAGCACCTCTTAAATTCACTAACTCCATCCATCCATCCATCCATCCGCATAGTTTCAAATTTCCTTCCTTTTGTGTTTAGCTAGGAACTACATAACACTTTGCACATTGCCTTTAGCGTTAGCAGTCTTTTAGCCTGGCGGTGCCTTAAATGAGAAGAAAAGTGATGCATCATGTTTGTTGTCAGAGTTCTGTTGTCATTAAAGTGGACCAAGTTCCAGTGGAAAAAGCTGTCGCTGTGCTTTTTACTTACATGTATACCTCCATCCTGAAATGTTGTAATGCAGTAAACAGTAAAAGAGTTACCAGTGTTAAATATGATGACTGCGTCAAATATTTTAAGCCTAGACAGCTTAATGATGCAGCTATAGACGTCATATTTCATCTCATCAGCTGATACACAGCCTGCATTTTTCATTGTTGTTTATTCTCTCAGGATGTCATCCTGCAGCTTCTCCCACACTGATAAATAACACTTACAAACACTTTTGGTTATACTGTATGTAATGGATCAAAGTGCTTTTTAACCACATCAAGTGTGGTATATACAACACATATGTGTTAAAGTGCTCATATTATGCTTTTTCCCTTTCCTTTATTGTGTTATATATCTTTTTTGTGCATGTTATAGGTTTACAAAGTGAAAAAGTGAAAAGTCCACCCCAAAGGGACTTACCATCTCCAACAGAAAACACTGTTCACAAACTGCTCCAAACAGCTCTATTGTAGTCCAGCCTTTACTTCTGTGACGAACGTGCGTCACTTTGTAACACACCTTATAATGCTCGCCTAGCTGCTAGAATGGCACTCCATCATACTCTGCAACTGACTATCTAGTAGTCCTTACCTAGCTACTGAGCATGTGCGACTCCCAACAAAGATGGAATAGAAGTGAGAGGTCTCACTCTGTAGCTAAAACAGAGAGCTCAACACACAGGGTGAAAAGAGGAGCTGCAGCAATGTGTAGTGTTTTTTGAAAATTAAACCATGTAAACCTATTCTGATATAACCTCTAAATACAATTATGAACCTGAAAATGAGCATAATATGAGCACTTTAAGGAAAAGGAACAGCACAACTCATTTCACATATGTGAAGAACATTCGGGAGACCATGATGAACTACACAGGAGCATTTAATGAACACTCAATTGAGGAGACAATTAAGCAAGCAGTACAGTATAACCACAATGTGTTATTGTGCAGTGCAGTGTTTCTGGAAATTCCACCACAATATGTTGTACATTGTGAAGCCCTTGGAGACAAACTTTATTATAATAAGATTGACTTGAGTTTTTCATGTTAACACATGTACAGTGCACCTTCTTGGTTTCAAGACAGACCAGCTGAGGCCACTGAGCCTGACAAACAGGAACAAGGAAATGAGAATAGGGCAAATATTTTCTTGCAAGCATACAGTGCAGTATACACCTGCATGGAAAAGCCACTTAAAGCACATCTGCTCTAAGTAAACACTATGTAAAGTTCACTACAGCATGTGAACACCTGAAACCATGTGAGCTAACCTGTATTTCTAGTATTAGCTCCATCTTTTAATAATAATCTTTTCCAGCTACAGAAGCCAAACAGACTGACATACAAGCAATTCATCAACTGTCTGCATAACTTTCCCAAAACAACATTGGTACAGTCCCCCCCCCCTTTTCCTTTAATCACAAATCTTTGCTTTTACTCTTTCCTCATGTCATTTTTCCATCTATTGCTCACTCTTTCCAAACCTCCTCTCCATCTTTAAACCCCAAACATCCCACTTACTTCAACTCCATGGTCGCTCTCCTTTCTTCCTCTCTTCTCTGGGGTGAAAACAAACGCTGCTCTCTGTCACCTAAACCTTCATCTCTAATATATACTGTAGTGTGCGCAGTGGGCAGAGAGGGGAGGGCATGTGAGAGGCCTGAGCTGTTACAATAATCCAAACAGACTGACCGGGAGCCACTGGGTAAGCGCAGACCGAGGGGGAGGGCCAGCCGGTGGTGTAGAGGGAAAGAACGGACCAATCAGAGGGTTTAATGAGGCTGGAGGAGGCGGGGCTTAAAGCTTGTGCCGCTCTTTAACCCCAGTGAGCGCAGAGTCCCAGAGGCGTGACCAGCATGGAGGAGAAACTGATAAGGAGTAACGGAGGACCTGACAGCAAGAGAAGAGGAAGGGAAACCAAGCTGTCCAACAGGAGACTAATTATTTGTCCAAGAACTGACCCTAGTACAATAAACAAAGCATGTATTACATGGTTAATGCTGTTTTGTCTTTTTTTGTAATAAAATAAAGAAAAATTGAACCCTGATGTCATGCGCACAATTTTATCTTAATTTCCAAGAAAGGCCCCAAGTACACGTCATCTTTTCTCTGTAGCAAGCTGCAAGGAGATAAGCCCAACTTCAATGTCAAATCTTAAACACATATGTCCCTAAAGAACTGAATATTTGCATAATCTACTGCAGACTGTAAAACAAATAGTTTTAACATTGCCAGTCTTGAGAGTTGAGGTTGACGTGAGAATTCAAGCGTAACAGCTGGCCAAAGTCACAGTAATTGAAACAAGATGGTCCACAAATTAAAAGCCACAATAACCATAACCATAATCCTCCTCCATACACAGAACGTGATAGTTTAGTGTGTGAGTGAAAGTGCAGTTATTCACCAGCTGAACAAGCGTGTTACTATCTGTCCTGTTTGCCTCGAGGGACTCGGCGCACTGAAGCAAAGCCAGTAAACAAGACGGAGATGATGCAACAGAACCAAAGACTACAACTCAACAGAGAGACAAGAGGAAAAAGAGGACTACTTTATCCACAAATCACTTGAATAAACCAATACAATACTCTCTTTCTTATCACTCTGAGAAATATAAACATGTTTTTTACTACTAGCAGTGTGTCTCTATGGATGGAAATGTCGGTCGGTCAGTCCAACCACAAGCAAATGTTAGCATGCTAAACATCATCTGCTTTAAATCAACCATTGCCATGCGAGCATGTTAGCTTGCTGACGTTAGCTTGCTGGTGTTATGCCTATGTATAACCTCACCGAGCCTCCAGCATGGCTGCAGACTCCTGGTCTTGTTTTAATTTAAAGCTACATTGTGTAAGAACTTCTCCCATCTAGCGGTGAAATTGTATATGACAACCAACTGAATATTACTTTTTAGCCCCTCCCATTCCGATCGCGTTTTAACTCCTACGGTGGCCGAACCCGAAATTAGCTCTTAGTATCTCCATCGTTTACACGCAGCTGTTCTAGCCACTCCAATATTAACTTTGGTCTTGTTGCTTTGCCTGTCACGTTGTCGTTTTAATTCTCTTAATTCTCTTTTTCGCTTCCCTGGCGAGTAATCTCCCGGCTGGCATTCCTCACGGTGCCACTAGGTGTAAGAGGGCAAATGCGGAGGTATGTCCCTCCTTGGCTAATGTATTTTAAAGATGGAGGCGCAATATGGCTGAGCGACTCGCTCGTATGTATTCTGAATGATTCTAAATGTCAGATTCTACGCTTACGAGAATACTTTGATTAGTTAGTGGAAGTAATTACACATGAATGAGCACATATATGTGAAAAAACAAAGGGGTTTTTGCTAAGAATCAACCCCAAAAATTACACAATGTAGGTTTAACAAATTTCTCCAAAGTTAATTGTAGTTTAAAAGGCAAGAACTTTGCCATCATAAAACAGTCTTAGCAAAATGGTGTGCGTCCGAGTAAGTTCTTGACCTTGAAAACAGCAGTTGAGCAAACAATCAATAGTTGTTCCAGTGATTTTAATCATATAACATGGAGATTTTATTGGAGCAAAGGACTTATGTGCTCGTAGAAAATAAAGAGATTTGAACATCTGCAACAGTTTGCTGATGAAGATACTGTGAAATGGTCAAAAGCTCCAGAACTTTCTAAACTGGCAAAATCGTAATTAAACTCCAGAAAGAATAAGTAAACAAGACAACTTATCGGATTGGAAATGTTGATACTCTGCGCTACAGACAGATTTTGCCCAGTACCAAAAAAAATACTGAAGTTTGATACCTGTGCCTTTTTTGTAAGTGATTAGTATCTCATTACTGAATGTGTGTAAACCTTAGTCCCAATATCCCAAAACATGATAGCAAAATTAGCATCCCGTTGTGACACCTGCCCTCCCTTCATTGTTACCACATTGTTATATAGGCTACTATACTATATAATACTTCCATCTTGGCAGAGAAACATTGCTGGTTACTCAATAACAAAATCACTCAATCTGTCTTTTCAGACCACACACACACACACACACACACACACACACACACACACACACACACACACACACACACACACACACACACACCTAGAGAGTTTCCCCATTTCTTGAAAGCTTTATCTTATTAGCAGGCCACAAACTGTGTTTGTAGTAATTATCCAAATGCATCTGTTCCCCTGTACATCCACTCCCACTTAACTGAATTACTTAGAACATGGCTCTGTGCATACACAGGGATATGATTCAATTCTCTTTCAACTTAGTTTTATATAAAGAAGACTGACTGTTATTTGTGTAACAAAGTAAAGGACACCAGCTGAATATATCTCCTAAAGATCCAGAATTTAAATCCACAACAAACTACACATTTAGGAGCTCCAAAAATATACTGTACATACAATTTACAACACAACTATAAAACAAATTAATAATGCCATTTTGATCCCTGAGAGCATGAATAAAAGAATAGGAAGAATAAGAAAAAACATGTGAAAAGTACAGAAAACTTAATAGAAATGTTGAATTGTTTCCAAGTGCCTAAATGTGACATGGCTCGGGACATTTTATGCTAAAACAACAACAAACCAGATGCTCAGGACATCGTGTATCAGTACCAGTTTGAATGTCGAAAGATAACTAAAGGGAGGCCAATGATCAGCTGTAGCTCAGTGTGTAGAACATTAGATATTAAGCAACAAAGGCAAAACAAGAGTATACCAGATTGTTGGTGTTATTTGACTACTGCTTCTCTCATTCCCTGGAGCAGAGAAAACAAAGACAAACTGCTCGACCAAGATGCAAAAGAACAGACGGAGAGAGAAGACAGAATAATCTGAAATGCAAACAGTCAGTCTTAATGACAAACAGAGGTGAGCGTGGACACAAACACACCGTGCACAATTATTGGTGGCTATGAACTTCCCATTTTTGTCTTCCTGTTTTTTAACTCTACCTTTTCATCTCAAATAAAACCAAGTAGCTGAAACAAGTCATAAAAAATTGGCACCATCAGTCCATTTGTTATGCTTATGGTAATTGTTTGGGTGGGTAATGTTCTTTTTGTGCAGCGCTGATATCCCCTGCTGGCTGGAGCATGACATGCACTTTTACATTATGATGGTGCTTGTTAGAGAATGCAGAATACAGCACAAGTTCACACAGCCAAAGCTGTGATTGTGAGCACAGGAAGTGTTTGTAGCTACAGGAAAAGGAAGTCTGAAGGTTGTTTCCACTTAAAGATATCACAGCTCTTAAGCCCCTTGCACACTGCCTGCGTGGCGAGAGCGTATCAGCTGCGTGGCATGTCCGTTTTTATTTCGGCTCCCATGTTAAAGATACAGTAGGTAAGACTTATAAAACTAACTTTCTGTCATATTTGCTGAAACTGACCCTATGTTCGAGTAGAACTACATGAAGCAGGTAATTAAAAAAAATCCAGCTCCTCTGGCACCACCTACAGCCTGTAGTGTGATTTGCAAAAATCCCCCCCGGGCTTTTTGGGCTTTAGCGGAAAGGGGGGAGGGACTGAGAAGTTGTCGATGTTCAAATATTTTGGCTAAGTCCTGGATCTTCGCAATCCTACCTACGGCACCTTTAACAGGTTAGACCCTGCCTGGGGGACACACACGTCCGGCTCATGCCGCGCCGAAAATGTGTGCATGCTAGAAATAGGACCAACGCCTATTTTTCACGCAAGCGTGTTGGAAGCGTTTCCAGGCAAAATAGAATAGGAAAAAAATGTTTTATATGTAATTTTGACATTAATACATTTAATAAATGACATTTTGATGTTTGAAAGTCTCTAGGTTTTGACATAAATGCAGATATAAATGTAATTTAAAAAAATAATAACAAATAATTATGGATTTTCAAATATTGCACCTGTCAATACAGAACGAAATATTCTGTGGCCTATTTTGCCGTCAATACTGCCGACGTTGTCTTTGCTGTAATCAAATCATATATTTATGTTTATGGGAAACATACATGTGTACAGACAAGGCTAGCAGTAGCAGCGCCGCGTCAGACACGTTTCTGGTGTACAAAGACATAGAAAACGCCACGCAGCCGCCACGCAACTGACACGCAACAGAAACGCCGCGCTCACACCACGCAGCGAGTGTGCAGGAGGGCTTACAGCTGAAAATAGCAATGAAGACAAAAAGTAAAACAAGAGAATAAACACTAACATTGTAAATATAATGCAAGTGACCTTTTGGCTTAATACCACATGCATTGTGGCACTCTGGTGTTTTTATGAGACTTGTGAGCTTTGCTACAGTTTGTACAGCATCCACTGATTAAACAGCTGTCTCAGTGATGACGTGACCAGTACTGAAGTGCCTCTTGTTACGGTTGTCTTTTGCTGTAAATGTTGCGACCCTTCACACACAAACACACTGTGACTGCTCCAAATCCTTTACACTTAGAGCTACTACTCAGTCAAGGGTCACTAAACTGGCTGATGGCCAATGCTCATCAATTAGCTCTAACCAGGCATAGGTACAAGCCCATTGATCCTAGGAGGTTAAAGGGTGACAAGGCAGTAAGCCTGCAGGGCCATCAGTCCCCGTACAAGCTGAAGGAAAACATCAATACCACCACCAGTCGACATTCGCAATGGAAAACGACGCCTGTCTTTATCTGGGTAATCAAATGCTCACGGCCACCAAATCTTCATGAAATCATACACTCAGTTAGCAATTTGTTTGGTACATCTGTACAATCTAATACAACAGTAGTCCTGGAATAAATCTGACCTGGGACTATAGCATTGCTTGACATTTTGTGCTGACATAGTCTCGTTTTGCCAGACCATCTACACGCTGTGGAGCGGAGGAAGGTCTGGCTAGTCCACATAGCATTCCAGGATGGGAGAAAAACATGCTCTGGTTTATTGGCATTTATTTAAACCAATCACAATCGTCATGGGCGGTGCTAAGCTCCGCACGGAGCCGCTGTAAAATAATCGTGCAAGAAAAAACTTGGACAGACGGACATACAGACAGACAGACACACACACAGAGTGTATTGCATGTGGCTCCAATATATTTTGAAAGGACAATGGCCAATGGGGAAACACCAACCCTTATGTCATCACACTCACTCAGACCAATAGTGGAAATTCATCACTTAGTCACAGAGCGACAAAGTTTTCGAGGTCCTAGGTCCACCCAAAAACTGATAACTCAGTGTATAAATATGCAATCAACTAACAGCGTGGATCTACTGTACAAGCAGTTAGTCTTCAGCCTTGATGTATGACATGTAATGCATTGTGACAAATCAGCCAACTATTACATGCAACAGTGAGGTTAGGTTCACATGCATTACTCCAGTGCACCGAGTCTTCTTGATTAGCATGAGAATAGCCCCACAGTTGCAGCGCTGCAGCTGCAGCGCAGTGTACTGCAGTGGTGGGAGAGTTATGCAGCCTGTACTGCATCACTCTCTACTTCCTGTTCCCAGAATCACTTACTGCATCCAAGCACCTCTAATGTCACAATGACTAAAACAACTAGGGATCAGACATCAAAGGAGGAGAAACACACTCTCACACACAGAGATAGAGGCAGACAGAGAGAGCAGGCAAATGTAACGGGACGTTAATCCACTTTTAGTTTATCTACGAGGATCAATGGAGCCATCTAATGACATGAATATGGCTCGGTGAAGTGCTACTGAAACAATGTTATATAAAGACAAAGTGATGTAACAGTAGTGCGGTTAAACAATATCTTTATCGAGTAATGTATAAAGAATTGTTCCTGTCAATTAATCACTGTAATTGAATAATTATTCAGTCTAAAAAAATTTCAAATTCATTTCAAATTTTTACAGTTTAAATGTTTTCACTTGATAAATGTGTTCAAGTAGAATGTTAAAGGAACATTTTGGGTAATGTGTTAGAAGTTAGATGAGAAGGTAAGGTACCACTCTCATATCTAACTCTGGAGCTAGAACCAGGAGTGGATTAGTCTACCCTAGCAGAAAGACTGAAAGGGAAAAAGCACTTAAACCACATATTTGTCATTTTTACATTACTGTTTGTGTATGAATTGAACAAACAAGATACAAAGTGTTAACTAGTGACCTTAAGGCCCTGATACACCAACCCGACAGCCAACCGTCAGGAGGAAAGGCAGTCGGACTGATCAGTCTCCCCGAGTTGGTCAAAAAAGTGCCTCGGAACACTCCAAAGCAACGCCGACTTCAGCGTACGTTCTGCGCGTGCGCGAGACGTAATACGTCTCCATAAAAGCAGGCGGCGCTAATCTGTATTGCTGCCCAAAAAATGAAAACCGGCAGCTGATTAGATGGCCGCGTCACGTGGGTCTGACTGCTCCCGGATTTTACAACCGAGCTTAATAGCGGCTCGTTCAGAATACGATCTCATATTTTACGAAGATAGTTCACTGAAACGTGTTTCTGAAAACATTTTAAGGGAGAAATAGGCCATGCAGTTGCTGAATCTGTCTTCATTTCAGATCGACAAAGGTCAGTTTAAAAGATTTTCGTCAGATGTTGAGAGGCTGTTCGTGACGCTAACATAAGTGCACTGATTCGGTAGTCAAGGGCTAGCACTCCACCAATCAGATTGGTCATTGAGTCCGACTGCCCGCCCTCCGACCCAGCAAGTCAGGTCGGCCAAAATGAAGGCTGACGGCCCCTCCGACGGACGACGGCACGGAACACACCGAACAGACTCGAGTCACTGACCTCGTCAGACTGTCCGACGGTCGATTATTGGGTTGGTGTGTCAGGGCCTTAAGAGTTGCTGGTAGGAAGATTCTTGAATGTCTGAGAGAGGCAAACTGTTTCTAGCTTGATGCTCAGTTAAGCTAGTCTGGTTCTCTCCAAAAGTAAAAAAAAAAAGAAAGAAAAAAAAGCACCTCTAAATCTTAGACATCTTGTCTGTACAGGCATACGGATATCGATCTTAAGTGTATTCCGCAAATTTCTAATTATTCCTTTAAACAGCTTTTTAAAGCAGAGGTTCCCAAACCATGCTCTCTTTTTTTAGAAGCTGAAACAATTTCATGCCCCGATGAACTGGATTCTTATCAAACAGTAACAATACTGCAGAAACTAATAACAAAACGAGATGAAAGTCATTGAATTAACATGAACTGCATGCTTCTTTTGAGGAATGTTTCTGGCTTGCAAATGAAAAAAGTTGCAAGTTAAACTGCCCGAGTCCTTACACACAAACACAAGGCTCTACTTCTACTGTCGACCGTGAAGTTGAAGGAAGGTGGACCTTTACATGTTTGATTCATGAGCATCACCTGGTTTTCTTCTCTTCCCCTGTCAAGTCTGTTCATCTTGTATTTTACATGTTGTTTTTCTTTCTGAATAAATCTTGTTCAGCCTGAATAGTGCTAGCCTTGGTAGCATCAGATCTTGTTTCTATATTGTTCCCAAATAAATCAGATATTTTGACTGGTTGTACCAGGGAAAAGCACAGGTGGTAACAAACAATAATAATTATGCCTCTTTTCCAGCAATTATTGCAGCTGAAATGAACAAATTATCATTCATTATTTGTGCTGTGAAGAAGCTATATTCAACTTTAGTATCAAATCTAATTGCACATACTGTAGGCTACTCATAAGTTCAACTACAAGTCATTAAATCATCACTAAGAGCTAAATATGCAACAAAACACACAACAGCAGCTACTTCCACCTAATGCACACATGGAGCTTAAGTCTTTTAATATTCTGACAGTTAACCTGAATATTTATTAATACTGAGTCTATGCACACGGAACTATGTACATAAAACATAAAACCACCAAGCCAAGTTAGATACACAAGATCATGTTTGATATAACTCAGCAAGTGCAGGCTCAGAAATCCATTCAAGTTTTAACAGATTTAAGACACACACACACACACACACACACACACACACACACACACACACACACACACACACACACACAGCTTGCTGCTTGTCATGCTGCAGACCTGTACTGGCAATGTACCTGCTGTTGCTGTAAATGGATTATTGAACACATAAATTAGCACACCATACAGGCAGTGTCGCACTTTACACGCTTTGATGCATATTCAATGTTAATCCAAAAAATTGAATTCTGCATTTTTAAAAGCGTCTTTCTTCTTCTGCTTCTAAGTCTCACATAGAATCAAGTGGGACAAAGTGTGGACATTCATCCAATCTCTATAAATCTCAGCTCACGTTTTCTAGAGAAAGACTCGTAGTAAGTTCCGATTCACTCACCTAAATGTTATCTTTCCTGCGGGACGGTGTGGAAACTAATGACGCATGCGGATGTAGATGACAGCCGGGGATCCTTACTGGACTTTTCAGTTGAAGTGCTGCGTTTGTCTCTTCCTCCACCGTGCTGTCTGCTGCTCTGCATACAAGAGCTGCAGCTAAACTAAGCGCCGCTTCCACTCACTTCCATCTCACTTATTAAAGGGATCCATCCGCCGACAATAAAAGCGAAAGGCAACCGCTGCCGGATGCAGTCAGTAGTCAGAGCTAATCCAGTCCCGGGAAAAAAAAGAAAAAAGAACTTCATCAATATTACATTCACGTGTTAAAATAGCCTTCGTATCCATGCATTATTTCGGTTTTTCCCTTCAGGGGTTATACAGGCAGTTTGTGTCCTGTCATATGTGAGCTTGGCTAGAAAAAAAAATAGCAATCCATATCAAGTTATATTATTCTTTCTCTGGATCATTATTTTGAGTAGGCCTACGTGTCTGAAATGTTGTATATTTGAGTGTTTGTTTTGTTTCCAATAAAGTGGTGAAAAATAAAAAAAAATATATTTAAGGAATAGGAGAATGTTTCCTTGTTATATCCTACAGCCTATAGAGATTTTAATTGATTTTTACATGACAAGTGTGTCGGTTTCTTAGGACAAGAAAAGATCATTTACTTATGCCTTGTGACCACTAAACAAATGTTTAAAAATAAGTGGGAGTTCACTGATGAGGACATATTAGTAATTTATATTTGTATTATATTATATTTATAATTTATATTTGTGTTAACCCATGCACTTAAACACTCATAGCCAACACACACTAACACAATATACTGTAGCTTCACTGGATTTCACTGCAGTCAGATACAACTATACAGAAATGTATGTTCTGTGTTCATTTCTTCATCATTTAGTAGGTTTACCATTAAGGCGGTTCAACAGTGTGTGTGTGTGTGTGTGTGTGTGTGTGTGTGTGTGTGTGTGTGTGTGTGTGTGTGTGTGTGTGTGTGTGTATCTCTATTACGTTAGGGAAATTAGATTAGGTTTTTTGGAGGTTGCACTGGCCAGTTTTGATTATTGTTACTGTAAATTACGGCTATGCCTACGATTAGGTAATTTGTGGTGATTTTCTCTATTTAACAAGAACAAATTCAGTGAATTGTTTGTTTTTATTTCACAACATGACCATGTCATATGCACATCTAGTTATCATAATCATCATATTTAATAACATTACAATCAAGAGGCTTTTTCTGAGGCTTTGCCTAATTGTGCTGTTACGATAGTTAGCATGCTTAGTCACATAAGATCTTTTATCTATTTCTCACCACTGATGATCGGCCTTTTGTTCACCTCTGACCTCTTGTCTGTTGATCTTTACCTCTCACCTCTTTAGCCAGGCTAGCTGTTTCCAGTCTTTGTGCTAAGCTAAGCTAACCTACTGCCGGCTATGGCCTAATATCTAACAGACAAGTGTAGTCTTATCTAATTCTTATCCAGAAAGCAAATAAGCGTACTTTTGCTTTAAGGAAGTGCACCTAGTTACATTCCACCTCTGAGAACAGATGCATTGTGTAGATAAGTACATTTCAAAAACTAGAACTACTATTATCAATCTAAGTATCTATATAACCAAGAACTAAAAAGAAGAGAAGTAGAGCAGCACCGGCTCTACCTCTGATGGGACATCCCAGCACCAGTATAGTAACTGTGGTTTCCTGTCAATCCCTATCCTTTCTTATGAAGGAGGCTGTTGCCATGACAACCCTACATTATGCAGCAGTCCATGAAAGACTCTTTTCAGATTAAAAAAGAAAAGAAAGACAGAAACAAGTTATTTGCATTCCTTTTCCATTAAAGATTTTGTGTGATAGAAAAAAGGCGGTATGAGGTTCATTGTCTGGATGTGTGGGGGAGGGAGGGGGGGTGATCTTGATGCATCTGAACGCCTCACAACTATTTTAGAAAACTAATGCGCTGTGTGTGTCTCAGTCAAAGGCCACCTGCTTAGCATGCAGTGCACAATCGCAGGCTCGGTGCAAATATTTCTGTTTGTTTCAGCATCCCACCTCTGTGTTTTTTTATTTTTTATAACTTAACAGGTAGCCTACAGTAACTGCTTTAAAACTCAAACTTCAAGTCCATTCAAACAGTGTAGATCCACACCAGCAGATTGCACAAACACAAGAAATTAAACTGTGAAATACTCATTCTTTAACTTTGAATTGTGAGGGTGAAAAAAATCCAGACATTCTTGCCTTGAGTGATTTTGATAAAAAATCAAATCGTAGCACCAAAGGAGCAACATGTAACAGTCAATACATCTTGCAGCACAATGTTCCGCAAATGTCTGTTGACCCTGTAAACGCAGCTACAGTCTATACTGCAGAATTAAACCAGAATATTCAGACAGTCAGAGTTTGACCATAATTTCATGATCCTGCTGTGGTCACCGCTGCCTGCACCTGCTGCTGCCATTACTCCAGCAGAGCATGGCGGGATTAGTCCTGTGAATGGCTGCTGAATAATTGAGCAACTTCTTTTGTCTTCATTCACGCTGTTTGAAATGAACATATGTTGAGGACCAAATTGCAATGAAAGTTTGATGAGGAAATGGTAATTAGGGGGGATTTCATAGAGTGAAACAGTTATTAAGGAAGGCTGTTGTTAAATGTACCGTATCATCTAAGTGAAGTGACTGTACAGTAACCAGGAGAAACAACAAATCTGACTCTGCCCTTTTTGGGGGGGATTAGGCTAACTCTACTCTTAAAGGTGCAGTAGGTAAGATTTATAAAACTAACTTTCTGTCATATTTGCTGAAACTGACCCTATGTTCAAGTAGAACTACATGAAGCAGGTAATTTAAAAAAAAATATCTGGCTCCTCTGGCACCACCTACAGCCTGTAGTGTGATTTGCAAAAATCCACCGCTCCCTGTTCAGATGCACCAGTCAGGGCCAGGGGGGGGTGTCTAACTGCGTGTCAATCACTGCTCATGCACACGCATTCATTTTCCCTTGTGGGGGGAGGGGCTTAGGAGACCGTTTTGGGCTTTAGCGGAAACGGGGGAGGGACTGAGAAGTTGTTGTTGTTCAAATTTTTTGGCTAAGTCCTGGATCTTTCCAATCCTACCTACAGCACCTTTAATGGGCAGTGTTATGTTATTCCTGCTGTGATGCTAGATGGCAGAAGCAGCCGCCAAGCCAGGAGGGGATTTTTTTGTGTACCACAATCTTTATGGTATGGGACTTAATATTAAACACGTTTAACTTTTATTAATAATTGTCGTGTCTAAGAAGCTTTCAATGAAAAACAACCGAAGAAAAAAATCATGTAAATTTAGCCTCAAATCCACAAACTGACAGGAGTTGAGTTTTAATGTAGCTTTGATAAAATGCTTTCAGAGACCATTTTTGATGCAGTAAGTGGTACTTTAATAATTAACTTTAACTTTCATAGCAGCAATGGTAATGTGTGGACTGAACCAACAATACCTGTTTGACTGTAAATCTAAATATTATTCAACCAACGATTATTCTCATTGCCACATAATCTGCTGATTATATCCTGAATAACCAATCAAATGGGGGGGGACGACTACTCTCTGCTAGGGGTGGGGGGAAATATCGATACGGCATAGTACCGCGATATTCTTTGTGGCAACACTGTATCGATACACAGACGCCAAGTATCGATCTATTATAATATTATATGTTGGTCAGTTTGTCTGCTTGACAATCCCATCTTGCAGCAATAAAATAGAGGTGAGATGAACAAACAGAGAAATGTTAGCCTAGAAATCTAGACGCACCCTAGCCGCAGCAAATGTAATTTTCAGCCAGGGTCAGTCTAGCAACTCTCCGTTGGCTTGCGAGCTGGAAAAACCAAACTCTAGTCAGGCCAATCACATCGTGTATAGAGTCGGTGGGTGGGCTTAACATAAGGACGGCAGAGTTGCGACAGTTCCGCGTGAATTCCCTGCTACTTGAAAACAAAGAAGATGGCTGCTGCTGCTGGTGAACAGCGGACCGTCGAATCGACTTTGGCCGCAACTCTGGAAGACTTGGAGTTAAGCTTTTCTTTGAGAAAAGAACAAAGAACGGCACTGAAGTCATTCTTAAAAAAGAAAGATGTGTTTGGAGTTTGCCGACCGGATACGGCAAAAGTTTAATCTATCAACTAGCGTTGCTCTGGTTGGTTGTAGCGCTATCCTATTGCGTGCAGAGGGAGTTTGAAAGACAACTGTTTATCCTGCCCCTCGGATTGAGCCCTGCTAATGGTGTGTTCCCAGACCCAACATCTTGATGTGGGTCTGGCTTGTTGACAACAGATGTTGACAAAGTTTCTTTTGGGGGACATCATTTGAAATTGGAAAAAAATTTGAAGTTGGAAAAAAGGTAATAAATTGCAATATATTGCAATATGTTTAAAATCGCAATAATATTGTATCGTGACACGAGTATCGTGATGATATCGTATCGTGAGGCCTCTGGTGATTCCCACCGCTACTCTCTACCACCACCAATGTGTGGCGCCCACACAGACACAAGGAGAACATGCAAACTCCACACAGAAAGGCCTGGGACGACCAGGGTTCGAACCCGGTACCTTCAGTGCAAACCATTGGGCTGTCGTGCTGCCTCCTTTGCTGCCATTTGTCAAGCCGGGAGCAGAAAAAGTTTTCATGATTATTTGATTATCGTTTCAGCTCTAAAGAGACATTTGACTGTAACCCAATGTGTAGAAGCAGTGTCCACACAAAAAAAGGGATGCACATGAATGCAGTCTGTAAAACACTACAGTGTGTGTGTCTCACCCCATGTCTATTTCCTCCAGTTTGCTCTCCCTGTCTCGTCTCGTCTCTCTCTCTGCGTCTACGGGGTCAGTTAAGTGGCTTGACTAGCAACCACGTGTTCCTGTCATGTAGATCTGAAGACAGAAGGAAAAGGGAACGTTAGCTTTTCTCCACCACACACTGACAAAATATTGACAATTAGTTTTGTCCCTGAATTCTTATAAAAAAAGACACCCTGAGCATTTCAAAGTGCATATTTTTATCGGATGGTTTTCTTGCTGTACAGTCTGGACAGTCCTCTACAAAGAGGGTGTTGTATCTCGATTGGCTGCTAATCTCAGTGGTCTCACACAGATAATCCCTGTATCTGTGGTAGAGTGAGTCTAAATCCCAGCATGTTGGCATTACATATATGTGGAAATAGTGTATTTGTTAAAGGTCAGGAGTGATTCGGTGCGACACTGTGTCCTTTTAAAGTGACAGGGAGTAAGATTATCAAAGGGACACTGGACTAAAACTCTTAGTAGACTGTCACCTGGTGTTACAGAGCAAACCGTCTCTGAAGAATGAACTCACATGAACTCAAGACTGCATGATAAAAACTTTGCTATAAAAAGGTCACAGCCTCATTTTTTGCAGCATATTTTATTTTCATTTTACAATTCCGTGTTTTGGTTGTCAATGCTTGATGTCAGATTCAATTGACTGCAAACATATCAACATTCAGATTTGGATCATTTGAAATTGACCAGAAGAAGATGTTGTTTTTTATTTCTAACCCCCAGCAACGACTGCTGCAGTAAATGTGCACTGAAAATGGCTCATAAAACAAACAGAAGTTATGACTCACTCTCTCTAGGGATGCTGTTGCTGTGAACGCCTTCCTGTCCAGCTTGTTGTCTGATCCCTGCTGTCTGTTTCGTGACGTACTTGCCGAGCAGCATAACATCCCCCAGCTGCTCTTTTCATCAATCAAAAAAAAAAAAAATCCAAAACAAGAGCCGTGGCTGCAGCAGTGTCAGAGTGAAAGTAAAGATTCTACTCCTCGGGTGTTAGGTTGAGCTGCAGGATAAAGAGGGATTGAGAGGAGCATAATCCCTCACACATGGTTACAGCAACTTTGATCTGGAGATAAACGTGCCAAGTCGCGACATCTTATGCTATTTACCCCTATGGAATGTCTTTGTAAACAACCTATGTAGTTCTCATATTATTTTACCTTTTGTATTTGTACTCTGCTGATTTGATATCCTTTTCAGTATTTTAGTTTCTATTTTAATTGGATTATGCATTGGAGGCTGCTCATTTGAAACAAAGTCAAAATCAAGATTTCCTTTGAATGTGGAACACGATGGGTAAACAGCAGAAGGCTGATGAACAGTATTATAAATAACTACAGAGGGCTAGAGTGACTTAAATGTAATGTAAAAAAGGCTATTCTGCATATCTCATTCAGGTTGGTCCTCTTCACCAGTATACAATATTTATAGTGCATTTACTCTAGATCAAACCTTTTGATGCTGCTTTACCTTTTCTGGGTTTAGTGTGACTGTTTTAAAGGGTTACACTTTACTTGAAGGTATCTACATAAGAGTGACGTGACACTGTCATGAACACGTCATAAACGTTTATAACATAATGCTTCTGTCATTAAGTGTCATTCGGTTTTTGTCATAACAAGTTATGGTTAGGGTTAGAGTTCATGTGTTCATGACAGTGTCATGTCACTCTTATTTAGATGCCTCTACATAAGTCACTGTGTTTCACATGATGTTGACATTGGGTTCTGTAAGATTTCTAAAAGCTTAAAATCATAAAACTGTAACCAAAAACAACAAAATGACACACAACGTTGTAAAATATTCAAATGTAGCAGCCAAAGCAGTAGCATTTTCAAACCTAGAAACAAATCTGAGAAGTGGCTGAGAGGGTCATTTACAGGACTGCTGACACACGAGATACTCTGCTGACCTCTGGTGGTGTAGACGCCGAGGTTCACCGATTCAATGTTAATAGACCAGAGATCTTTGTTTATTACATGAGACAGGTGCTTCGGAGGAGGTAAGTCAAAAGTTGCAAAGAAACTCCTGCACACTGTCTAACTTGCAAAAAACAAATGTAATAGTAGGCAACGTTTCGATACTAGACCATCATCAGGCAAAATGAATGAAGGGAGTTTCTTTGCAACCCCTGAAAGTTTACTTTTTTTTTTTTTTAAATGTCTTAACATGAATCCAACCAATTACTGGCAAATATAAATCAGCCTATTTGTGAAAAAATCCCATTGATCATAGGCTTACTGGCTTATGGGTAAGGTAGTCACTGAGGCAGCCATTAGTATTTTATATACACTAAAAAGAGGCTTTAGGCCACCCTACACGTTGTTGTAGGCCCAGTTTAATATGCACCTTTATTTTATACAATATGTAGTTGGGAGTCCTTGGTTTGAAAAACATTGAAGACCCCTGTCATAGACTGTAAAGGCTTTTGCACTTTTGCTTCCTGGAGTATTTCACTATAAATAACTGTACATTTGGTTTGGGTCAATACTTGTTCCCTTTCTTTAAATATTTTCCCAAACATGTATTGCAAATATAAACTCTGCCTGTTTAAAACCAAACCATATACATAGTTGATAATAATCTCGAGGAGAAATTGTCAACATAGTAATTTGATTATTTATTTAGTTTAATTTTACATATTCATTTTATCTTAAACAATACTAACTTCTTGTGATTTGTGGGCATTATAGTGTGAATGCAAAGCTTGAAATTAGCAGTCAGTTTCCACATTGTGGCCTCAAGACTGCAGAGAACTAGCTATTTTAAATAGACAGACAAAGTTCCGGCTAAAGAAAAACCAGGAACAAGTTTTCAGTTTACACAGCAACATGTGAATTTTATTTATTTCTCGGATGTCATCATCAGAAATACAAACTGCAGAAGAGTAACGTCACAATTTGCAGCCCTGTGGCCTAGTGATCAGAGATGATCATATGATCAGTCTTTGCTTTTTCATTGGGAGACTTCAGACAAAGCAGAGCGTTAGAGCACCTACAGTACATGTATTGTTAAACTACAGCAGACACACAACGGTTCTCATCACAAGGTAAAAAAAAACAACACACACTAGTCATTCCTTTCCAGTGTGCAAAAGACTTCCTTGGGGGTAAATTAATGCCAAAAGAAGGGACATTTAATCATTTGGTGAAAGATAAATGAAGGAAATACATATTTATACTACTAGAGAATCAGCAATTCTGTAGGTGATGAATTAAAAAAGGCAAAAAAGATTCACTCTAAATAACATTAAGTCACATATTGTGAACACGTTTTGCATAGTGACTTGAAACAATACCGTCTATACAAAGGTTTGTGGACGGCATGACCTTTCAGGTTTACAGAGCCGTTAGTAAGCAATCGTAATTGATGTTTGGGCTGTTACTATGGTAACCATCCCGTAACAAGGAAGTGGTGGCGAAAAGGGCGAGTAAGTATTCAAATTCCTCAGCAGCTCTGCTGCTGTAAGCCAGTCAGACGAAATGTAAAGGGCACCCATTGTAACGTTCGGGGGCTGTTACAAAGGTGCAAGCAGCGTGCATTGTGGGATACACAAAGGACGACTCTGAGGACAGACAGTGCAGAAGACCGAGACTTATTGTAGGCTATACATTGTGTCCAGGTTGGAGGAATCACATCTATACAGCTGTTGAAGTTGCAAAATAAGTTGGTGTGTTCTTTCTTTGAACAGCCCGATCCAAATAATCCAAATGTAAACAAAAGTTGATTCCACAATTAAACTTTGTCTTGTACTTTGTACGAGACAAATGTATTGTTTAGGCTAAAGACACATTATTTCTTGGTTTGAAGATTTATACGTTGCAAACTGTAGAGACAAAAGAGAAAATTCTTTTTTTAACAATCTGTGTGATTTTAAGCTTACAGGAAGATAGTTTAAAAAAAAATCCCAAATGGGTTTTTCACAAGCTTTACTCAAGGTCCACTTACTAGCTTTTTCCAGAGCTCTCAATCGTGTTAAACTGCTGCTTCCAAGGTGAATTTGCACGCTCAAATTAAAGATGTTTTTTGATTGTATTTTAGGCTGAATGGCAGTAAAATATGAATGAGCTGTAGCATTCCCATACGCATATACTCACTACTCATTTTAAAAAGTCATTACTTCAGAGCTGAACTACAGTAGGTTATTCATTAATGAATTAATCAATCAATCAATCAATCAATCAATCAATCAGCAGAAAAGTAATCAGCAAATTTTGACAATCAAATCGATGTGAAAAAGTGAATATCTTTGGGTTTGGACAAAGCAAGCATTTTTAATAAGTCTACTTGGGCTTCTGTGAATTTTTCACTGTCTTCTGGCTTTTTATGGACCCACTGATTACCCAAGAAAGTATTCGTCGGTCAGATTGATTGATAAGGAAAGTAATCATTAGCTGCAGCCCTCCATTACTTTACTTGATACTGGGGTTTCAATTTAGGCTACATGCAGACCACACACACAGTTGCATGTCACACTGGGCCTTTTGTGTCATCGGTACATCAACTTCATTTGCATTAAAAGGAACAGGAAGACAGCCACCGCATGTCAACACACTGTAGGCCAGGGCTCTGATACAAGATATGCATGCTTGGATAATTTTTTTAATATGTGTGCGCTCACATACTTCACTCTTAATGCTATGTAAACATATTGATAGTCAGAAAAATACTATGTCTTTACATTATGTACAAAGTGTATCACTACGAGCGTTTCACTAACCAACGGAGTCACTGTTTTTCAGCTCGGTGGGATGGAATGTAGGAAAAGTTTCTACTCTCCTTTTACGATCGAGCAGTTACTACTGGTGATGGATCGGCTACATTAAGCTTTAAGGCAATGCACTGTCGTGAGCGTTGCTGCCATCAAGGCAATGGCACAATGCAGTTTGGAAGGCAAGTGGTGTGAAATGGTCAACAGGGCTGTATTTAGCCTCAGTTTGTGCCTGTTCATCTTTAAAAAGTAGTTCTTTGTATCAAAATATAAAACAACACAATGTAACAGCTATATGGACATGAACATTTTTCATTTTGTTTCACATTGTATAAATCATTTTTGGCTACCGTGTTTCGATTAGGGGAAACATTTACACAACTTGAGAAGTTAAAGCAACACTAAAGCACTTTTCCTCTTCGGTACCCCTACAGGTTGGAAGCGGAATTGTCCATTACCGCTGTCGTAATGTCTCATTCGAACTACAGATCCGCTACCTGATCTGTCAAACTTGCATAGTGCGGTTATAGCCAATAGAGGGCAGCAAAGCGAATGCAGAAGTGCCGTTCACCTTGTTACGAGCTGATGAACCACTGAAATGATTTTGGAAACATTATTTTAAGGTACGTTATTTTGGTGCAAGTTTGCCAGATCGGGTAGCAGATCTGTAGTTCGAATGAGACATAAGAATAATGGTAACGGTAATGGACAATTCCGCTTCCAACCTGTAGGGGGACCGGAGCGGAAAAGTGCTTTAGTGTTGCTTTAAACACTGCATTATTGGGCAGCAGAGTATTTCTTTCTAAGAAACCAATATGGTAGCCGAAAATGACATATGTTCATGCTCAATTTGTACGACGTGAAACAAAATCTATAACCTTTGTCAGTTATTTTACGTCCATATTGATGTTACATTGTATTATTTCCATAAAATCATTCTCGTGACATACAAATGAGCAATGACATGTCATTTCTGGCTACCTGCATTAGAAATATAGTTGCAAATTGGGACACTGGCTAAAATGTTTCAATATCGTGCAACGGACGGAATATTTCTTCCTCCACATGATCACCTCCGCCAAGAAGGTGATTGTGTTTTCGCTTTGGTTTGTTTGTCTGTTTGTCAGCAGAACTTCAGAAAAACTACTGGCCTGATTTTCATGAAACTTGGTGGGAGGGTGTAGCATGGGCCAGGAAAGAAAGCATTACATGTTGGAAAGGAGGGAAAAAACAAATGATATTTACTTACGTTAACATTGCGAGATAAGGCGTGGCCTTGGCGGAAGCGGTGTTCTCCAAGTGCCCTTCTAGTTATAAGAGTCTTTACAAATTCTGAAAGTGCCTTCAAAACAGCAGTAAGTGTTACCAGTGTTAGACAACCGTCTGGGTTTCAGATTTTTCAGGATAACAGCTGCTTAGCTCTGTAACGCAAATGTAACAGAGGCACAAACTGGGGCTAGGCTGAATTATGACCAGTTATTGTTGCAATTTAACATTGTCAAGAGAGGTGCAGGCCTAGAGAACATATGAGATGACTACATTCACAGTAGAAACATTAGACCAGGCTGTCAAAACAATCATGTGACTGATGATTATGTCAGTGTTGTTTCAGACACGTTCAGTGCTTTTCTTGCAAAGCATTAGCGTTGATCGTGTATTAGCCTACAGTATACAGGAAACAATTCCTACGTGCACGTCTACTCCATGATACTATGGAGGAGTTCTAACACATTTACTTACTACAGACACACATACATACACAAGGTACAACAGGTACCACAGTTGGTATACACTGGCTTATAATCTGTGACTTTATATATCGTAGTAATATGATTTATACCAGGGATTTGTAAAAAAAAAAAAAAAAAAAAAAAAAAGTGACATTGCAGTTTAAACCAATTTATCAGATCTACATCTTCATCATGCAGAGCCAAATGAACATATTCTACTTTTTTTTTCTGCCGGTACAAGGCCACTGCGATCTTTCTGAGGTATCAAGCAAAGAAATCAAACGGTGCGATGCTCTACAGGAGGACGCACTAAAAAAATAAAAGACACCATAACAGCAGCAAGTGTAGGTACAACAAATCTTGTAACCCTGAATGAAACGGACACTGAAACTC
Source organism: Sander lucioperca (assembly GCF_008315115.2). NCBI lineage: Eukaryota > Metazoa > Chordata > Actinopteri > Perciformes > Percidae > Sander > Sander lucioperca. The sequence goes on from NC_050176.1 coordinate 19,960,198, forward strand.
AGTCTCAAATTGTCGGAGCTAATTAGCAGCATCATATAGTCAGTAGTGTTCGACATCAACATCATCACAGACACAAGCATATACAGTAAATAGACAGCTAAGCAGGCAAAGAGGCTCCTGTGTAAAAACACCTATTTGCCATTTGTCAGTTTAGTTAATGCCCCCCCCTAAAATAAAAAGGGAATTGTTAAAACAACAGCAACAAAGAAAAAACAGCTCTTTGCAATTCATAAACCTGATACAGATACAGCTACTAGAGGAACCTTAGGGTGAGATAGCCTAAAATATCTTTCAGATTCCTGTCTTTTGCGTGATATGAGAGGATACGATTGCACAGTAGAAGGGGAAGAAGAGCGAATATCAATTTACATCAAAGCCTCTCTTTCTTTAAGTCCTTCTGCAGTCAGTTTCCACTAGGTTTTGCTTTATTTCCAGCTTGGTTTAGCACCTCTGCTGGGCGTCACCAAGTCTCTAGACTGGACGGACTTTTCAGAAAAGCTACTAGTCTTACGAACAACTTCACGTGTAGGAGGTGGTGGGGGAGTCTCGCTGCGGTAGGCGCTGTGGCTGGTTGCTTTCACACTTTGTACCCGTCGCAGGGTTGTGCCTTGGGGCTGCTCCTCGCAAGTGTGAACTGTGGGCGACAACCTATTCTGCTTCACCGGGGTTTGTCGACCTAGAAGAGAGGGTCTGCGAGACGGGGTGGAGGGGACAGACGGGGGGCCCAGATCCTTCCTGGACCTAGAAGTAAAAGCTACCGTGTTGCGGGCAAAGCTGGGGACATCGGAGGTGTTTTTTGCGCCGAGTGTGTTACAGCTGCTGTGCTCAGAGCAAGCTCCACCCTGAGCCTGAGCTTGGGCCTGTGCCAGGGCTCTCATGGTGGAGCGGCACATCTTCTCCTCAGGTGCAGGCTTGGGGATATTCCTCAGGGGTTTGGTGCTCTGCTTGTTGATGGTAGCCTTTCTCGGGGCTAATTCGCGCGCCCATCTGGAAGCGCCGCCTGTGAGGCTACTCCCCTTCTGAGCTTTGGACTCATCCGGAGGCAGACTGGAGTGTCGAGGAGGTCTTGCGGTCTTCTCGCTCCTTCCTCTCGCTGGGGTGCTCTGGTCACGGCGTGACTCTCCACCGCCGTGCTCCAAAAGTCTCTCTCCTCTCCTGCTACCTGTCCTTGTAAGCTTGCTGATGGGCACAACCTTCCGCATGCCTTGGCTCTCGCTGCTGGTCAGCGTTCGCACACTGCGACCTCCGCTGCACTTTGTCGCTTTGTTAGCTTTGCCCTTTGTATGCGCAGGCTTTCTGCTGCTTCTCTGCGCATCTGTCTCCACACCTTGTTTCCCCTCAGCGGTGTCACAGCTCTCCGTGTCCCACTCGTCTGCGGTAGCAGATGGGGTCATGGATGCTGCGTCCACAGATTTGGGCGCTGAAAGCTCATTGGTGGAAACGGACTGGTCCATGGGAGACATGGACTCCAAATTAGAGGACAAGGAACTCGAATCTAGCTGGCTCTCCTGATCGGATCTCTTGCAGTCAGTTGTTCTGAAATGAAGCCCCTCTTTCATTAGAGACGAGCTTTCCACCTCAGAGTAATCCGAGGTGACAGAGCAGTCCGTTTCTGTGCAGTCTAGTATATAAAACAATGGTTTCTTATTGGATACAGAGGTATCCAGTGGGAGGGGTGTATCACAGGTTGTTGATGAAACTGTGCTGTTGTCCTCATCTTCTTTCTCTGTCTCAGGAGAGAGCCCAGCATGTGTGGGAGGATCTATTTCCCCTCCCCAGGCTGCATTGGGATCTGCTCCTCTTTCTAAAATGTTATCATGCAGGAGGACGTCCAGATTTGTGGGAGGTGACCGTCTCTCCTTTTCCAAATCAGTCACCACAATATCCCCCTGGTTGACAAAGTGCAGAGGATTACTGTTATTGTTTGGACTAGGTAGCTCAAAAGCTTGAGGACCTCGAACTAAAGTGTGCTTCTCCACACTAACATTCAAGTGGCTGGTAATTGTTGGGTTGGGAAGATTGGCGGGCTTCTGAAAGACACATAAGGGACGAGGCAGAGCGCTGCCTTCGGACACAGATGAGTAATGATTGTTGTTGTATGGGTCATTTTCACCGTTTAGCCCAGAGGACGAAAACCTGGCCAGTGGGCTGATAGGCTCCGTTTCTGCACGTGGGGACTCCACCTGTGTGTCGCAGCCCAGCTCACGGTTGTCGTCCTGGGCTGAGATCCAGGGGGTCGACCTGCGCTGCACCGTGCGGCCCGGCCGAGGTAGGCTGTTAAACTTGGAATAGTCAGCGGGGTTCCCGGTGCCTCCAAATAGCTCCAGGTATCCTTGGAGTTCTCGGTCTGCTACGGAGGTCATGGTGTGACGGTGGCGGCGGGCGCTGGCGGAGCGTCCCATCGGGCTTTGCGGACTCTGAGACCTCTGCTGGAAGAAGTCAAGCAGGCCTTCCTTAGTAAGCATCCCCACGTCGCTCTCGCTGCTGCTGCGACTAAATTCGCTGCTCGGATCAGCACCCGACCAAGCAAAGCGCTTTTCCTCCAGCTCTCGCAGACGACGCAGTCTGGCTGCTTCCTTCAACTCGCGGTCCGTGTTGTCCTGAGAAAAAGAGCAAAAGTTAGAAGTGTTTAGAGGCAGGCAGGAAGACAAATAAATGATGGTAATATCAAATTGAACTGGAAAGAAATGAACATTTCAAGCATCTTTTTACCTCGAAAATCACTCCTCTTAATGGATATTCCCCAGTTATTTTAACAGGGATCTTACTTTCGTAGTTTTAGCTATGATGTATCATGCACAACTGCTCTTCTATTTTAGCGGACCGTTTTTGTTGATGCAATCCACGCCCCTAGGACAGCACAGCACAGTGCTTTGGTTTAGGTGGCTCGGGTAAGGGAAGTTTAGGGTCCCCTGCTGGAGCATCTGCCACCGCAACCCGACACCGAATAAGCGGATGACGATGGATGGATGGATAACATGGTTTCTTTAAAGTGCCCATATTATGAAAAAAAAAAAATCACTTTTTCTGGGATTTGTGGTGTTATTTTGTGTCTCTGGTGCTTCCACACACATACAAACTTTGAAAAAAAAAAAAAACATCCATGCTGTTTTGAGAGAGATACGGGTTTCTGAATGTGTCCTGCCTTCAGTCTCCAGGTGAGTTGTTCAAAATCTGCACAGCTTTCTACGTAACTAGCCGAGACGAGGGGCCTAGGGGGCTAACCGTTAGCATGCTAGCGCTAGCATGCTAGCTCGTTCTCAATGGCAAAACACTGCTACAACACACACAAATTCACCCTAATCCACAAAATAAATTGTATAGAACTACTTACATGTCCCTGTTCTGCAGGTATTCCACACAAAGTTGGAAGTGCGCCCTCGTTTAGAAGAAGTCTCCCGGCTAATCCTGCCTTGTACTACTGAAGTTGTAGAAACCGCTAGCTAGCACATGTAATCCTTACCTAGCTACTGCGCATGTGCAACTGACAACAAAGATGTTACAGAAGTTGCGAGGTCTCACTCTGTAGCTAAAACAGAGACCTGAACACACATGGTGAAAAGAGGAGCTGCAGCAATGTGCAGTACAACAAAAATATGGAGTTTTTTGAAAATTAAACCATGTAAACCTTTTCTGATACAATCTCAAATTACAATTATGGACCTGAAAATGAGCATAATATGGCCACTTTAAAACCTGTGTAATTGTCTCCTTGTGTTTCCTACCAGTCTGACTTCCTTTTTAGCGATGCTGATGTTTTCCCAGATCTCAGCAATCAACTTAGTGGGTTATTATTACCCAAGGGCATGAGGCCCAGTTGTTAAACTACAATTATTCTTTCACGACAACTGACCTTGACAGCTTTCTTGAACTTGTTGCAGAAGTCTTGAAAGATGCGGAAGCACTCGTCCAGCTTAAAGGTGTCCTTGTCTTCACACAAGAAGTCGATGAGAGCGTTCCCCTCTTTGCGCAGATCCAGCCTGCGTCTCTTCAGGTCCTGAAGCGTCTGTGCTGAACTCTGAGACATCGGGCACATACAATTTTTTATTATTACACTTTAATGGCTGTCATTATCTATAGCACTTGAGTCAGCAGCGCCAGGAATGTACAGTGGCCTGGATCCAACGTTCTGTATGTGTGTATATAACGTATTATACAACTACTGCTGCTGCTTCACCTGCAGAAAGGGCTCCAGCTGCTGCACTAGCTCCCGGTCTCCTTGAACTTTCTCCTCCAGGGATTTAATCCGAACATATAAGGAGGAAAACTCCACCTCGATGTTTTCCACTGAGATTCTACATGAAAACATTACAGCAGACAGATTCAGATCAGGAAAATGTGCTTAGAAACCATTTTGGTGATAGCATACACAATAATCATTTTGTCCTCATAATACTGCTGAGCATGACAAGACCTGACAGCATTTTGTTGAATGCACTGCCAGACTGTCATCTGTTAAAGGTGGACGATAGGATCGCTGTGAGAAATGCTTTCAAAATATCCTGAGAGAGGGAGGGAGGGGTAATCTTGGCTCTCTGGTGCAGGAGCTGCACTGTCTCCACACAGAGATGACCTTGTCAAGCTGACAGAGCCAGACAGCCAGCAGCATCACACTGCGTTCTGAACAGGACTCTCAAACATGACTCTCCAAGTACTGCACTTAAGTCAGATGTCAGCCTGAGTAATGAGGCTGAATGTTGTTGTCAATTCAGCAATAAAAATCTATATACAATGTTATAACCTCAGTTTGATCAAATGGTTGTTTACACTTTTGGTCATTTACAGAACACAGAAATTAAACATGGAAGTACTACATACTTCAAAAATTCAATTAAAAATTCATTTATGACTAGTTTTTCAGAGGCCACTGCATTTGGAGTTAGTATAGTATATGAAGCGGTTACAGTAGTCCTCACTTTTTTTTAAATGTGATGGCTGCAGGACCAGTAGTACTGTCAGCAAATCAGTTTTTAACCAATGCTACAACCGCCCCCAATTTTCAGTGGTGGAAGCTCTGGAAACCAAATTAGGTTTGGTGAAACTGAACAACCTTTGGTGGGAAAAAGATTCCTTCCAGCCTGCTTCATACCATCATTCCCAACTTCACAGTCAAGATACAAGTGCACTGACAAATTAACGCCACGTTTTTTAGGGTGGTAAATGCTGAAAAGTTTACCTGGATGCACTCTGGACATCCTGAAGTTTCTCTGTAAACTTGAGCAGCTTCTCATCTTTTTTCTTTGCCTCCTGTGTGGAGAGACACATTTATATCCAATTAGTTTGTTGCTGATCATAATGAAGTGGCATCATTGCAGTGTGAAGGACCACTCTCGGTTATTTGATTATGTAAGTGCTTGGCCAGCCTCTCTTGGCTCTTTTCTGTTTCCTGTCACCATCTGCTCTCCAACTGCCATCCTGTAGTCTGTTTACTCAAGCACCACTGCTGTGAACGATTTATACAAAACTAAATCCTTTTGGCTGACAAGAGACTGCCTCTTATTGGACTGAAACATGTGCCTGACAATATCTTTTATTATTATTTCACACAGTTGACGTTTTGCGTGATTTACCTGCAGTAACAATGATAGACCACAGACTTCCTGGATGAAATCGGTGTCTAGTTATCCTAGATATACCTGAGCAATGTCTCCAAAAGAGTTCCTATAGTACAGTACAAATTCATAGTATCTCAGATAAAATACGCATTCAGTACATTTAATTCTTCACATGTGGAAATAGTTCCAAATATGCATATGACAAGTTTATGTTATTCTTATTCGTACTGTATATACAGTAGAGGTTTGACTTAATGCAACCCAATAAGGATCCCAGCAACAAACGGTAGCCATGTGAAGCTTTCAACTTTCAATTTTATGCTGACATTGTGTCAGAGAAGTGTTGACATGGTAATTTTTCTGATGCCCACTTTGCTGTGTTGATTACATACGATAGTACAGGTCCTAATGGTAATGTGTGCATCATACTGTAACTGAAGCCTTCGCTAACCATGGCAACAAAGTGCAGGAGGTTCATCCCGGGTTTGTTGGCCTTGGTGTCGGCCAATGAGAGGAGGGAAGACAGCTTGAAGCCCACAGCGTTGCCTGCGTAGCCGCCCTGTGAACCGCAGAGGGACAGAAACATATCAAGATGTTGAAGGATAAGGCTGGGGATATTCTATATTTGCCTAATTAACAAATCCCATGAAAAGACCAAAACCAACAATGAATTGATCTGCAAGTATAGCCTAAGCCTGGAATTATAAAAGGAATCGGTCGACATTTTAGGAAATATCACTCTTTTTGTCTGTACACCAATTATAAAGCTAGAGCAAGCTTAGCTTAGCATGGAGACTAGAGACAGGGGGAAACAGCTAGCCTGGCTCTGTCTAAAGTTAGAAAAATCACCCTACCAGCACCTCAACAAAATAAAACAAACTAGAACACAACATGTTTTTAAGCTAACTGTCTCCTAGATCTAGCTTTATGATTGATGTACAGATATGAAAGTTGCCTCAATATTCTTATCTAACTCCCGGCGAAGAAAGTGAATAAGCGTGTTTCCCAAAATGTCCAGCTATTACTTTAAATATGAAGCTTCAGCCAGGAGACGGTAAGCTTAGCACAAAGGTCGGTTAAGAAATATTCCAGCGAGCTTCTGTGAAGCAACAAATTGTTGATTTTAGGCTTCAGTTTTTGTGTCAATTAAAAAAACAAAATACAATGTGTTCATTAATGAACTTTAGAGGTGCTGGCTGAACCATGCTAGCTGTTTCCCCCTGTTTCCGGTCTTCTTCCTAAGCTAAGCTAAAGATGCACTATTTACTCCTGTTTCAGTAACAATTGTCAAAAACTACACTGCCCAGCTGGTTAAGGAAATTACGTAGTCTCTTGTCTTTTACCAAACCAATATATTTGTTTAATTTAAGATGTATGTCCTCAGTAGGAATGAAAAGGCTTGGGGTGCAGTGTCACCAAAATAACATTGTTATTAGTTTTTGTCGTTGGAAATGGAAATGTAGAAAATAATGCCAGCCAGATTAGATATGAGAGTGATGTTAATGTATTAAGTGAACATAACCGATGCACTCACAGCGTTCATGATGTTTCCGGCCTGCAGCACCAGATGCAGAATGGCATGAAGCTCCTCGCAGCTCATCAGCTCTATAGGATGAGATCAATATAAACTCAGTTAAGAGAATCAAGAGCAGATCACAGGCACCCATTACACACTACTTCACTTTCACTTACCAGCACCACCACACAGAACAACTGTCAGCAGTAAGAATGACATCCTACTTTATAGAAAGTTACCGGAAATGTATTTTTGCATTTTAGACCAGCTGCCCTTTTAGTCTCACAGTAAGGGTAAATGTTACATACTGTTGAAAGTTTCAATTAAATGGTGTCACAAAAGTTCAACTTCATGTGTCCCATGCAGTGTTTAACTGATGGCTCTGCAATGTAGTGAAAAGGTCAGGGTACTGTAGAAGAGGGTTTAAGAAAAATCCAATAAACCACAGAGGCAAGACAGTGTGACTCAGCTAAAATGACACAGGCTCAAATGATGGTTGCAAAAGAAGCAATTTTTCATCAAACACTATCATCGGGTATAGGCTACATTGGTTTGTCAAATGAAGCTTAGCGAAAGTTCCATCAGGAGGACTCCTTTTATACACTTATTCATTCCCAAATATCTCTGCCTCTCTCTCTCCGGCTTCTATTCTGTGGGCATTCACTCTAAAGGCAGCTACACACAGAGCCGACGGCCAACCGTTGGCAGAAAAGGCAGTTGGACTGATCAGTCTCCCCGAGTTGGTAAAAAAAGTGCCTCGGAACACACCAAAGTGAAGACACGTAATACGTCTCCATAACAGCAGGCGGCGCTAATCTGTATTGTCGCCCAAAAAATGAAAACCGGCAGCTGATTGGACGAACGCGTCACCTGGGTCTGGCTGCTGCTTTCGGATTTTGGATTTTTCAACCATCCTGATTACCTGTTAGCCTCTTCTTTAAGTTAAATTTAAAGGGGTGATAGAATGCAAAACCGATTTTACCTTGTCATAGTTGAATAACGACAGTTCGGTGGGTAAATAAGACATACATAGAAGCTCAAAATCCCATTGATACCCCTATCCTCAGCAAATCTCACATTTTGAAACTGCCGCTGAAAACGGGCGAATCTCAACAAAGCTGGATGTTGACGTCATGATCTCAAGTCACGCCCCAAAATTTGCATAGGCTACACCACTGACCTGAGGTCAGCTTAGTCTTCTCAATCTAGCTAGGTCATGCAGATCTCCAGAGGTCTGCTATTTAATTACTAAATTCACTTCTGAGACTTTTTTATGCGAGAAATCAACTATGTAGAGGTCAAATATGGGCCGTTTTACGAACATAGATGGCTAATTGCAAATTTTGTCCGACTGTGTGTCGCAGTTCAGCAGGAGCTCAGCAGGCTATGTGACAGCGGCCGGTGCTGCCTCGCTGCTCGGCGTGTCCTACTTCATAGACTCGCAGTGAGCTAGCTGGATCTCCGTCACGAAGGGAAGCCCGTGGTGCTCCATACCCGCGCAAAGTCACCGGTTCTGGGTTACTGGACTACAAAATGCCGAGGCCCTGATGAAGCTCCAGGGGACAGTAGCAGCTAACAAAATCCCTAATGTTCACAAAAATGCATTAAATTGAAATCGGACACCATAGTTAGCTTTATAAGACCTTGGGGTATATGTTCTATAAGTGGCGTGACGAAATTCAAACTGTAAATAGACTTTAATTATGCCGAAAGTGAAGCTAACTAGCTAGCCACGATCTGTACACATAGCTAGGATTGAAGGGACAGTAGCAGCTAACGAAATCCCTAATGTTCACAAAAATGCATTAAATTGAAATTGGACACCATAGTTAGCTTCATAAGACCTTGGGTCAGATGTTATATAAGTGGCGTGACGAAATGCAAACTAAATATACTCTAGCTATGCCCGGCAGCCGGCCAGCTCCACGGAGCTCCACGGAGCTCCAGTAGTCCAGTAGCCGAGAAACGGTGACTTTCACTGGGTGAGGTTGCCTTTTTCTCGTCAGACTGTGTGGAGCTCCTAAAGTCCGACACGTCTTACCAAATTTGCAATTAGCCATACATTTTCGTAAAACGGCCCATATTTGAGCTTTATATAGTTGATTTCTCGCATAAAAACGTATCAGAAGTGAATTTAATAACAAAATAGCCCGACAAACAACATATAACTTTGCAGTGTCTGAAATATGAGACCTGCTGTCTCATCTCCAATGTGTTTCTATGGGGTTCGCTCAAACCAATCAGCGCGCAGCTCATCTAAATATTCATGAGCATACCATATTTGGAAGAAAAGCTCTTGTTCCAAATAGAGCCATATTCACAGGGTAGTTAAGGTCCTAATAAAATAGCATTCGGGCAATTTTCAGCCCAACCAATGTTACATACCCTATTAGGAGACCTTAAGGAACAGTGTGAAATACCCTAGCTGCTTCCTGCTTCTTACAGTGCAGACGCTTTGCTGCTTGCTCCTGCCTCTGCTTGCATATTTCTGCTGATAATCTTACTTTTCCTCTGAGAGAAACTATGAGCAGCGGCTCTTGGATACTTATAAATCACTGGACTATACATTTTTTGTAGACATAGTAGGCTATTGCCATATTTCAACATTTTTCTGTGTGAGCGTGGCCTACCAATAGCTCAAGCCTGTCCTAAAGTGATTGTAGCTAAAGCTAATTAGCAGCAAGATGCCTCCCTTCTCCATGGAGGACTACTACAAACTCCTTCAGAAGATTGTTATTCTGGAAACCAAAATTCAACGGTTAGAAGTAAACCTGGAAGTCAACGGATCATGTGGAAATGACACCACTTTACCATTGACCCAAAACAATGGACAGAAGCATGTCAACACGGCTAACTAGCACCAGCAAGACTACGGACAGACAGGAGGGCTGTGGAATAGGTAATAAATCAACAAGTGGTAGTCCTCCCTGGAACTCTTTTGGTGCAAAGCCTAAGAGTAAATCCTTTTCCTGGGAAGGACGACTAACGGGCAGGGCACAGCACCCTGAGATTTGTGATATGAACGGCTGGCCTGCATTACCATCCAGGCAGAGCACCTCTTCAACCCCTGTACTCAGTAGGACACAGCCGTGGACAGCTGCAAAAGGGAGAATTAGCAACAAAATGCCTCCCCAACAACTGAGTGTGCAACTGGATAACAGATTTGCTCCTCTGCTGCAGGACCCTGGACATGACCTGGATTGCGTCTCATCATCACACAGCAGGGTAAGGACAGAGAAATTCAAAAAGTAAAAAGCTATAGGGAAAGCTAACGAGTGGGCAGCAAACTCTGATTGTGGGTGACTCTGCTGTAAAAGACATAAAAAGCAGTAAAAACACCAAAATTCTCTGTTTTCCCAAAGACACCGTCCACTCTCTGCGGTTCATTGACAATTTTAACAATTTCTGGGACCGCAGACATCTTTTTAAAGCAGAGTGACTTTTCCTTAACAAGCCAGGAGTAAAGCTGTTCACCTCTAGCCTACTTTACTTTCTGCACCACACATCTGCTCCCTCGGCCAAGGACACAGGACAAGATAAATCAACACAAACAAAACAAGAGGAAGACACAACAAAGTGCGGCAGTGATCCACCACAGCCCCCACCTGAGCAAAGATTTGACCATGGAGGACCACAGAGCGGAGACGAGAAATCTCAACCCCCCTTTTCACCCGTCCAACACTCCTCAAACCCCCTTACCAACACCGACACCTTTGAGGATCCATCGCTCTCCCCATTCACCCTTTCCCCTGTTTCCCCTTGCCACATGTTGGGGTTCACTGACCGGATGGAGCAGCTGGTAGATGCTGGAACCAAGTTTGCTCCACTACCTTCTCCCATCACTCGCCCCCAGCATCAAACTGACCCTGTTTGGACTCAACCACTGAAAGTAAAACGCCAGGCACCTCTGCCCCCTCAAGGACGGCAGCTAACTCCTTCTCACCAGACTGATAAGTATGCTTGTGTACAGAATGAAACAAGCTTTAACTGATATGTGCTGGGCCCAGGCTGCATGACAAGTGGCACTCATGACTCTTTCCAGGACAAGCCTGGGCCCTGTGTATTCAATTCTTCGTCAATCTATGTTGTCATAGGTAATAGAAAAAGAATTTGAATCTGCTAAGTAAGAAAAAGAAGCACTTAACTGCCAACTTAGCAAATTTAGCATCCATTCCTCGTCAGCCACAGCCTGTCCCAAAAAACGAGACAGATAATTATTTTAACACACTAACATTAGCCTTACTAAACGTCAGGTCTTTGGTGGGAAAATCATTTTTAATCAATGATTTTATTATTAAGCACAATCGTGATTTTATGTTTTTAACTGAAACCTGGTTAGACCATAATAACAGTGATGCTGTTCTCATTGAGTCAGCTCCCCCTAACTTCAGTTTTATGAGTGAGAATACAGCGAATAAGAAAGGAGGTGGAGTCGCCATTTTGTTTAACGACTCGTTCCAATGTACTCAAATATCTTATGGAAACTTTGCTTCTTTTGAATATGTGACTCTTCACTTAAGGTCCCCCTCTCGACCTATATTTCTAATTATCTACAGGCCACCTAAATACTGTGCATCCTTTTTTGACGACTTTAGTGGACTGCTGTCTTTAATCTGTATTAACTTTGACTGTGTAGTTATTGCTGGTGATTTCAACATTCATGTTGACAACCCCCAGGATAGAGGGACAAAAGAACTGTGTTGCATTTTTGAGAACTATGGACTGACTCAGCATGTGACGGAGCCCACACACAACAAGGGGCACACTCTGGACTTGATTATCTCAAAGGGTTTGAACATTTCCAAGGTTGTGGTAACTGATGCTGCTCTGTCTGATCATTCCTGTGTTTTCTTTAATGGCACTATCTCTGTGCACAAAAGTGTCCAAACAAAGTTAATAAGAAAACGGTATATCACTGACAACACCAGTGAAACATTCATTCAGCTTTTCTCGTGCACACCCGCCCTCTCAGGGGTCTCAGTCACTGAGCTTGTAGACAATTTCAATTGTAAAATTACAAATGTTATTGATGCCATTGCTCCCATTAAGGTAAAAACTGTCTCTGATAAGAAAAGATCTCCATGGAGAAATGCCATACTGGTAAGAACAGAAAAAAGAGAGTGTCGAAAAGCAGAACGCAGGTGGCGAAAAACTTATCTCCAGGTCCATTATAACACCTATAAAGAGAGACTTCGCACTTATAATTTGGAACTGAGGAATGCAAGGCGGTCCTTCTTCTCGGACATTATTGCCAAAAACAATAATAATTCACGTGCTTTGTTTGCTACTGTCGATAGGTTAACAAACCCTCCAGTACCAGTAGCATCTGAACTTTTATATCAAAAATGTTGCAAATTGTTTGGCTACAGATCTTCTACAGATTGTAAACACGTCTGTTCTCTCAGGTATCTTCCCACAGGCCCTGAAAACTGCAGTCATTAAGCCACTCTTAAAAAAGAACCATCTAGACACGTCACTAATGAGCAACTATAGGCCGATATCAAACCTTCCATTTTTAAGTAAAATCATTGAAAAAACGGTTTCTCAACAACTCAACCTTTTCTTGTCACTAAACAACAGTTTTGATGCCTTCCAGTCGGGTTTTCGACCACACCACAGCACTGAGACAGCTCTTGTTAAAGTCTTTAATGACATCCACTTAAACACAGATAGTGGCAAAATTTCAGTCTTAGTATTACTTGATCTCAGTGCTGCATTTGATACGGTCGACCATGACATATTACTAGACCGATTGGAAAACTGGGTTGGCATTTCTGGCTCAGTACTAAAGTGGTTTGAGTCTTATTTAAAGAATAGGGACTACTTTGTGTCTATAGGGAATTATACATCTGAGGATACAAATATGACGTGCGGAGTTCCCCAAGGCTCCGTCCTGGGGCCTCTCCTGTTTAACATCTACATGCTTCCACTGGCTCAAATTATGGAAAACAACAAAATAAGTAACCATAGTTATGCGGATGACACACACATTTATATAACCTTATCGCCAGGGGACTATAGTCCAATACAACAACTGACTAAGTGCATTGAAAAAATTAACGACTGGATGTGCCAGAACTTTCTTAAATTAAATGAAGAAAAAACTGAGGTGGTTGTTTTTGGAGCAAAAGAGGAACGATTAAAAGTCAGCACTCAGCTTCAAACGATAATGTTAACAACAACAGACAAAGCCAGAAATCTTGGTGTAGTCATGGACTCAGACCTGAATTTTAACAGCCACATTAAGACAATTACAAAGTCAGTTAACCACCTTAAAAATATATCAAGGGTTAAAGGACTTATGTCTCAGCAGGACTTGGAAAAACTTGTCCATGCTTTTATCTTCAGTAGACTTGACTACTGTAACGGTGTCTTTACAGGTCTCCCTAAAAAATCAATCAGACAGCTGCAGCTGATTCAGAACGCTGCTGCTCGAGTCCTCACTAAGACCAAGAAAGTGGATCACATCACTCCAGTACTGAGGTCTCTACACTGGCTTCCAGTGCCTCAAAGAATTTATTTCAAAATACTTTTGCTGGTTTATAAATCACTAAACGGTTTAGGGCCTGTCTGGGACAGGTCTGCTTGTTAAAAGAACTTCATGTTTAATGGTATCAAATGCTTTTTTTTAAATCTAGAAAAACAGCACCAACAACCCCTCCTCGATCCAACAGTGACTTGACTTTTTCAATGAAATAGCAATTGGCCGTTTCCGTTGAATGATTAATACGGAAGCCAAATTGATTTTGATGTAAAGGATTGGAACTGGTATTTAAATAATTTGTCATTTGTTCTGAGAAGTTTTTCGGCCACCTTGGAAAACACCGGCAGGATACTAATGGGTCTGTAGTTGCAGATGGACAAGCGACCTCCCTGAGCAAATGAAAGGTTAACAATTTCCGTAATTGGGTAGACTAATGATTCAGAAAGGTCTTTCAACATAATAGTGTTCATACCAATGACATCTTTCGCTCGAGATGGCCTCAGAGATCGAATCACTCTCATAACATCTGCCTCAGTGATATATTCTATATATTCTTATATTCAGAGGAAAAATACTTGATATTTTCTACTGAGTCAATGAAATGATTATTGAGAGCATAAGCTACTTCAGCTGGCTCGTTTATTAATTTTCCACTAACAACAAGTTCAAGTGATTTGGCAATGTTAACATTATGCCCCATTAGTTTTCTTAACTGGCTCCAAATAATTTTAGTATTACTTCCTGCTTTTTTAATTATGGTCAAAAAGAAGTTGGCTTTGGCCATCCTTATCTCTTTGACAAGCCTATTCCGTAGCATAGTGAAAGTATGTCTATCTCTGCTTGCTCTAGATTTAATGGCAGATGTCAAAGCCATATCCCGTTTTTTCATTAGATTTAAGATGTCTGTGGTTATCCAAGGAATGGTGTTCTTTTTTTTCCTATGTCGTTGACTGCATGTGAAAGCATTAATTGATCTCTTCAGTTGTTGTGTAACTCTTTGACTGTCTTCTTCCAAAGATTTTCCTACAACTATGTTCTCCCAGTTGATGCTCTGAACAGCACTTATAAACTGATTTTGCATATTTTTCGGAATATTTAAAGATTCCTGTTCTTGGACAAGCGGAGCAAAACGCTTGTTATTTAGCTTCCTGGCTATCAGGATCATATTATGGTCAGATAGTCCAGTCAGCATATTAAAGGATTTGACAATTTGCTTTGGCCTATTGCTAAATATTAGATCTATTTGTGTTCTTGTAGAATTTGTTACTCTGGTAGGCCCATTTATCAACTGTGTAAGTTGTGACAGCATCACTATCCCCCTAAATATACTAGGACAGGATGGTCTAAGCACCAAAGACTCTTCTCAAAACTCCATGCAAAAAATATTGTTTACTCTAAATGAAGTCTCTCCTTAATGAAATACCTGCTAAATGAATGTCACTCCTACCAGCCTTAACTGTACTTTGTGTTTACTGCTAATTTTGTTAGCATGCTAACACAGTAAACATTATCTGCATATATTATCTGCCATGTTGCCATGCAAATGTTAGCAATTAGCCAAAGCACCACAGTCCCCAAGTACAGCCTCACAGAGCCGCTAGCATTACTGTAGACTGTCTTAGTCTTGTCACGGTCATGTTTAATGTGAATTTGACAGGAAACCATTAAAAACGGCACAACTTTCTGTTGCTGTCATTCCATAGCAAGACTGATAAAGGCTGACTATCAACTTTTGCAAAATATATGGTAAATTTCCTAATTCAAATAATTTATTATTTATAGATTTAGAAAATCAACAGTATATGATGACACAGCCTTGTCTTTCCACTATGCCCCCACATCAACGTATCTCAGGTGACACATTTCTACTTCTTGTGCAGCACCCCTGACTGCTCAAATATCTGGGTCACCTGTCTGAGTATGTACAACTGTGTGTGTGTGTGTGTGTGTGTGTGTGTGTGTGTGTGTGTGTGTATGTAGGCAGCAGAGCCCGTGTGTGATTACCTTTAGTGGCGACGCGGACGACATCGATCTCGCGGCTCATTAGAGCACAGAAAGGAAAGAACTCTTCGCGGAGGACTATGGCCTCGATCCGAACCTCGAACCTGTCGGGAGACAGAGCAGAGAGCGGTTAAATCTGTGACCTGAGGGGAATCTCTTTCTGTGGGTTGTGATGAGATGGAAATGGGAGTTGACAGACCTCTTTTCAAGGACTTGTTGAGGTTCTGCAGAGAAGCTTAAACATTATTTTTCAAATGTTTCAGGATGGTGGATGGGGAAACAGGAGGGATTGTTGGTGGTAAATAACTTTATTTTAGCTGAGTGGCAGTGGGAGTTGATGGATAGGGTTACCAGGGGAGACTCGTTACCTCCAGGGCTGACGTTATAAAATGAATAATGTCGGGGTTAAAATCCCGTTTCTGGTGAGCAAATGAATGAACTTGGCTTTCAGTCTGGGGTTTATTTCGGACACCGCACACTGTGTACAAAACTTAAACTTATTCCATCAACTCTGCTCCGGTTGCATACAACACGTCTGCTTCCTCTTTCTCTATCTCTCTTCTGCCCACTTACCACACACACACACACTGAGCTCTCTTAAAGGACCCACAGCACCATTTTACAACAAATGCCTTATCGCGCTGACCGAGCCCGACCCGAACCCGAACACCATTTCTAAATATCTGTCTGCACCCGGGCCGGCCCGCCGGATACCGTCGGGTGCCGTCGGGCTCGGGTCGGGTATCCATGCCTTATGCACCTCCAGATAGTCATGAGTCAGTAAAGTTACTTCATTTAATAGTAGCGTAGTATTTTGTTTTATACAGTCATTGCATTACTTCTCCATCATACCCCCAATAGTGATCGCATCATCTCCATTACACTAATCCTACTTCAATGTGTAATCACCCAGTGTTGTTGCAGAAAAGAAAGTCTGGTAAAAAGACCAAAACAAATTTCATAAATGTGAAAACGTTTAGCTGAATTAACTATAAATAATATGTGAGACTCAAATCTTTGCAGGTAGGGTAATTTTAAAACTTTGGGAAGAGAATGCAGATGTCAATTACCCAATCTTTGCTAACGCTGGTGCATTACAGTTTAAATGGTCAGTTAATGTGCATTTGTCCCAGAATAATGAATAGATACAAACAACACTTTTATAGGAACACATGTGAATGAGGAGAGCGGTTCACTGGAAAGTCCCCACTAAATGCGAATCCATCCTCACAAAATGATACAGGACAAACCCTTTCTTCTTTCACTGACTGTCAAATGAGTGACTTCACATTTCCCTTTGACTGAAACTACACTATGTACACACCATTGAAATGAACTTACCGAGGCACCTGGATCAAGAAGAACATAAAGGAATCAACCAGTGTCAGCTTGTCTGGGTCTCCTTTAAACGCCTGAAGTTTCTTGATCTGTTGGGGGGGAGGGAATAGAGAGAGGAAGCTCAGCAGGCTCTATTGTTTTCTATCTACATTCACTGTCTTTTATTATCAGTTTTAGTCTTTGATTCAAAAACTAAAAGCCACATAGACATAAATAAACACAGACCTCCTCTGCGTCAGGCAGGAGCTTCAGCAGGTCTCTGAGCAGCTCTGCTCCATAAGGCTTTCCTTCTCCTTGTCGTATGTCTTCAACAATGGAGCGGTTGGACCTGAAACACAAACCATTCATTTCAATATAACTTAATGATAAATAGCACAGGTGCTCTATTATAAAGCCCCCCCTCCTTATTTTAAAAAGGCACTGAATCCAACAGTTACCCACAGAGTCAGACATCCCTGTCAGGAAAAACAAACCCAAAAATACTGACAGTGACAATATTCAACTGTATTTCATTGCTTATTTCTTCACATGACATTCCCAGTTTAACACATATTCTTGATCATGTCTTCTTACACCCAAGTCTGTAGTACTGCCACACAATTACATCACTGCTATAAAAGCAGACTATTATAAAGCCTTCATGAACAATATCCAGTAAGCTGACACCTTACAATATGATGTAACCCGGCACAGTAGTTCTGTAATAAGTATCCCCTTATGAGGCTTTTAATACTCCAATATAATCAAATACATGTTTATTTAACTTTTAAGGCCACAGTTAGAGTTGTAAACTGGAACAGAATGAAAACTTGTTTGTTACTACATACACTCACCTAAAGGATTATAAGGAACACCTGTTACATTTTTTGTTAATGCAATTATCTAATCAACCAATCACATGGCAGCTGCTTCAATGCATTTAGGGGTGTGGTCCTGGTCAAGACAATCTCCTGAACTCCAAACTGAATGTCAGAATGGGAAAGAAAGGTGATATAAGCAACTTTGAGCATGGCAGGGTTGTTGATGCCAGATAGGCTGGTCTGAGTATTTCATTAATCTGCTCAGTTACTGGGATTTTCACGCACAACCATTTCTAGGGTTTACAAAGAATGGTCTGAAAAAGGAAAAGCATCCAGTATGCTGCAGTCCTGTGGGCGAAAATGCCTTGTTGATGCTAGAGGTCAGAGGAGAATGGGCCGACTGATTCAAGCTGATAGAAGATCAACTTTGACTCAAATAACCACTCGTTACAACCGAGGTATGCAGTAAAGCATTTGTGAAGCCACAACATGCACAACCTTGAGGCGGATGGGCTACACCAGCAGAAGAACCCACCGGGTACCACTCATCTCCACTAAAAATAGGAAAATGAGGCTACAATTTGCACGAGCTCACAAAAATTGGACAGTTGAAGACTGGAAAAATGTTGCCTGGTCTGATGAGTCTCGATTTCTGTTGAGACATTCAGATGGTAGAGTCAGAATTTGGCGTAAACAGAATGAGAACATGGATCCGTCATGCCTTGTTACCACTGGGCAGGCTGCTGGTGGTGGTGGTGGTGTAATGGTGTAATGGTGTGGGGGATGCTATCCTATCAATATGGGCCAACATTTCTAAAGAATGCATCCAACACCTTGTTGAATCAATGCCACAAAGAATTAAGGCAGTTCTGAAGGCGAAAGGGGGTCAAACATGGTATTAGTATGGTGTTCCTAATAATCCTTTAGGTGAGTCTAAGAGGCTCATGTGTGTGTTTTAGCTTAGTTTATGTATGGATTGCTGCATGATTAAATCTGCTCTTTGAAATGGTGTTGTGAAAACTGACATAAAGCATTTGTAAAGAGAGGGAGGTAGAGGATAAGAGATTATTGTTCAAGCCAAATAAAACGGAGACAGTTTCATGCCCATCACAGCCTTAAAAGAGCTCGGATAGACATGAAACTATCTCGATTGAATGATAGAGTTCAGAAGCTGAGCAACAGTGCCAGAAAATATCTGTTTGTTTTTTTGAAATAAAAACTTGAAGCCTTTATAAAAACGTAACAAGAGGAGTCAACTACAAGTTGCGCTGTGTGAGTGCTGCTGGTTAACTGAAGCTAAACATATAATTTTGTAGAAAGCTATTGTTTTTATATATTTTACATTGGTATTATTTTCTCTTTCTGTAACTGTCTTCCTTATTTTTTATAGTATAGTAAGAAAACATGGATTTTACACTCAAAATAAACTTTCTTACTGAATTTATTCATTACATTTTGAAATCTGGGTACATACGACATACGTATTTATTGAGTATGGTGTGGTGTTCTGGTATCTTCTCCATAGCAACAGCAGCTAAGGCTCATGAGTATTGTATATTTAGAGCCATTCAACACAGCAAATGGATAGTGATGACAAGTGATTTCTCAGAAACAAGGTTAAAACAATTTAAACCGATGGCCACAACACAAACCTACAGTATCAGTAAATGATCCAGGAGACAAGTGTTTGAGGATATCGTTCAAAGATTAAATGGAAATGGGAATTTACAGTGGTAAAAATAAACCTATGGAATCAGCAGCTTCTCCCACTTTGCAAATCCATTTCTGTATTGCATATTGTTTTAACTTTTGGTTTTCTGTTGCTATAGAAGAGCATCATGCTGTATTTGCGCCTAAATGTATTGAATGCTGAATGATGAAAATTATGAATTTATATTGTATAAACTGGCTCAAAGCATTTACAAACCCAAGTAGGAGAGTGTGGAGGATCATACATAGGACAGAGGATAAATACATATTAGTTTAAAAGGCACACACATAAACAAACCCTATCTGTGAAGAGGTCACTGCTCATACTGAGTGCAGTATGGCTGACAGTCAAATGTCATTAAAATACAGTGGGGAGCCATGCAAATACACCGTCATGCAAAAAGATACCTAGCACACTTTGTCTACTCTGCTCCAGACGACTTAAGTAACACAATGCTGAGCCCGGGTCAAACACATCTTGAGATTTCCTCAACCAATGAATGTTGAACTAAGAAAGCCAATTAAAATAACTGACACATATTTTGACCCTAATCTCTCTCAGTTACAAAGGATTTTCATGTATTTTCTTTTCCTCAGTCAGGCACTAAAACACAAAATGAAAGTGAGAATGTTTGTCAGTGTTGGGTCTCATATCTCCGAGACAACTGCGTAACCAGCTAAAACACACTGTAGTCAAATGTGGTACATGAAGTAGGATAACAACAGTTAAGTGTTCGGTCTAATTCCCTTTCTCCCGAGTCTCAAATTACATTGGGATCAATCGTGTTTTCCCAAGTGTTCTTTAGCCATAGAGAAAACTGTGTGATCACTGCCCTGCACATAATGGCCAAATAAATATCTCTCTCTCTCCTCAGGACTTGTGAGGACACTGTGTGGCCACAAGCCGACAAAAAGTTTGATAGAGCCTGCCAAATTGTACATACATTCACCACCATCCTTCCTCCTAGATTCTTTGTACTCATTCTTCACTGTTGTGGCCTCAAAATCTAACACAATAACATTTCAAAAACAGAAATATCATGAGTATACTGTATCTGCAGACAGGTGACAAATTAAGGAAAAACATGGATAAATGAGTGGAGAAACCACTTCACGGTCACCAGCTCTCATCTTAATAAATAGCTGTGGGATATCAGAAGCCATTGTTTTCTATGCAAGGCCACCCACCAGCAGTGTGACAGTGCAACACCTGAACTTGCTCAACATCTTCCCGGATCCATTCTTCATATGTTTACAATCCATCTATAATTTTGTCATCCTGATTGTCCATACTGTAATTTTACTATGTTGGTCTATTCTGTACAAACGACATCTACTGCATGTCTGTCTACCTGGGAGAGGGATCTCTCATCAGTTGCTCTTCCTGAGGTTTTTCCTCACCCAAATCAAGATGTTACGAACAGAGGGTGTCGTATGCTGTACAGATTGGAAAGCCCCTTGAGGCAAATTTGTGATATTAGGCTATATAAATAAAACTGACTTGACTAAAAGTTACAATCTCAAAGATGTCTGCTTAGGTTATCTTTGGCAGCACGGATGGTGAAAAGCGGTAATTGCAGGTTTAGTTTTGGATCTAACTTCCCAGAGATCTAAACAGTGTGACGTCAGTCAGTTGGCAGTTGAAGAGCGAGTCTGTTGCGTTAGCTCAACCTACCCTCTCTGGCGAAGCAACCATTGCTGGGTGATGTAAAACACGTCACTAACTATGCTCCGCTTGTGATTTTTCACTGGGAATGTCACCACAGACACCCAGTTCATAATCCTGCAAATGCATAGGCTCAATCACCATTGTGTTACCTTATTCGGAGATAGAGTGATTTAACAGCTATTATTTCAATGAACATCTTCAAGATTATTACTTTAAGTGGGAAGCAGAACAGTGGTACATCCCGACAAATTGATAATGTGCACTCACTTTTACAATGACATTTTGGTGCTCAGACCGTCACCAAGTATACATTGATGAACTAGAAGGGCACTCGGAGAGTGCAGACCTCTGCCAAGGTATGCCCTATCTCATAACGTTAATGCAGTGGGAATTTTCCTAGGAACTAATTTGTCTGATGATTCAGACACCACATGAATGCAGCACAAATGCCCAATCTCGCAATGTTAACGAAAGTGAAAAATAATCTGTGTATCTTCCCGGTGATTCTGATCTGCTCTCAAATGTATTGGGTTCTTCCTTAGCCCATGCTACACCCTTCCACTAAGTTTCATGAACATTGGGCCAGTAGTTTTTCCTGTAATCCTGCGGACAAACAAACAAACAGGCAAACTGAGCTGAAGTCATTACCTCCTTGGCGGAGGTAATAAAGTGAGGACAAGTGAACGACGATGTTCTTTCACAGTCACAGTTTATGATCTGACTGGACCCGCCAGTCCAATCAGTGCTATTTCCCATTATCAATGTGTCAACTCTCCATAAAAGCAAAAGTCATGTCATCCCATTTGCTCCTCAGAACAGCACAACCCAGCAACTGTACCTTGACTACTTTATCTGTCTGTATGATGCATCTGTTGTTTGCTTTGGTCATCAACTGACACGCAGGAAATGACACAAAGCCACACGGGGCGGTCTTTAAAACACACTCTCCACCATCATCATAACACCACCAAATGAGGGAATATCAAGTTTAGACTCCAGAGACTTAGATAATCTATAACAAGAAGCATCAAAGCTGGAGGCTTTGGAGGCTTCCTAAGACATTTCCTCTTTCATGTTTGTGCTTTAATTTGTCACATACTCCACTGAGCATCATGGAAGCAGCTCTTCCCTCAGGTAGTGAAACAGGTGGAAGACTTACTTCTTGAACTGCTTCAGGAAAATGCCCACATTCATCCCTCTCTTGGAGTCAAGGATGCTGATCTGAAAACAGATAAAAGCAGTGATACATGAATGTGCTGTTGTTTGGGTTATGTACCCACACCCCCCCCTTCTTCTAACAACTCCTGGTTGTTGTTGCTTGTGTTACCTATAGAACAGGCCCCCACCACCACCTATAGTCGCCCTATGGGACACTGAAATTCCACCGGGCCACACTTGGCTCACGTCTCCTTCATTAACGATGGCTCGTACTGCCTTCCTTTAACAGGTGACTGTACAGTATGTACATTTTTAAAAAGGCTCCCTCACAAGACCTAATTAGAGCTTTTAAATAGCAATTAGAAACGTCTGTGGTTTGAATGAAAGACGGTGAGTACAGGTGAGGTGGGGGAAAGCCAAGTAAAGCAATTAAATTTAAATGTAATCAACTTCTACATACCCAAAGATATAATGTATGTAATATAGTGCTAAAATAATTAGCTGATCGACAGAACATTGATCGGCAAAACAATATCGATAATCAACTGATTCCAGCTTCTCCGGTGTGAAGATTTGCTGCTTTTCTGTTTGATATCATTAGAAATGGAATAACTTTGGGTTTCGGACTGTTGGTCTTTGAGGACATCATCTCGGGCAGTGAGAACTTGTGATCAGCATTTGTCACATTTTATAGACTACACAATTAATGAATAATTGATTAATTGAAAGTGAAAGCTGTTTGCAGCCCTAATATAATTATATAGTGTGCCCTTGTGACCACGATAATAACGTACGGTTTGGGACAATATATTTCATAAATATGTAATACACAACCATTAGCAACTAGAGATACAACATGCTTCTGTGTGCACAAATGGTGGCATTCTCTCAAACTCCCAAATGAGTGTTTAGTAACTTTAAGTCACTTTGAGGTTTGACCAACTGCAGTCAGCTTATCGTGGGGACGCAGAGGTGAGTTATTCTGGAACATGAGTCTCCCTACGCCTCACGCAGGTTTTGCTTTACAGTTCACATGTTAATTTACAGGAGTCCATAATGACGCAAGCGTGCTTTTGTTCTGTTTATGAACACAACTCATTTCCTACACTCAAAGAAAAGCTGTAACTGAGCACTGTAACCTAACTCGTCCCTACAGGGATATCCTAATACAGTGGGAGCGGGGTAGAATTATGCACTCTAGCATTGTATGGTTATGAATCTGGGACTTTCTGATCTGGTCAGTGGTGTGTTCAGGACCTGACGTAACCAGCACGTCTTGCACAGGTTTCAAAAAACAATGGCAGTGGATGTAGAAGTTTGGTATCAGGACTCCGTATTTCTAAGCTTGTGTATTTTCTGAATCTGAGATTTGTAATGACAGCATCAGAGAATAAAACAAGAATATAGTCACAACAATCAACAATAATATTTTTCATTTAAAAATCTTAGATCTTTTCAGTTGGCAGAACTTTATAAGGTAAGATTCAGGCCTGAATCTTGACTGTGACCGATAGCGTGCAAGATTTCTGGTTTATTCTCACTTTACCGAACTTTTAAGAGTCATTAAGACTTAATGGTGAGCAAAACCTTTTTTGAATTTCTTATTTACTTTTCGAAATAAGCCCTAAATCTGTAAAACACGTTCCTCGGTTTGAGCACGTAAAAAGTTGGGGGGATAAAAATCAGCACACAACACAAATTAGGGCACCTTTGAATCCCATAATACTCTCTTTGGTCCAAATTAAATCCAGGGAATTAGTTCCCAGACATGGGCCACTTTAACTTTAAGAGGATTTATATATAATCACTGTGTCAGCACTCTAAACTCCACCATCACCTGTCTTCTTTGTTAAAAGAAACTTTTTTTTCCAGTGTTGCAAGTGTCAACCGCTCACCTCATCCTTGCTGCTCTCCTTGAAGGAGCGAGACCTGGAGACACGAGTTGAGGTTCCGGCGGCCGGTGGCGCCCCGCGTACGCCTGTCACTGCCTCCTCCTGCTGCCCGAACAGCTCCTCCACGGAGCGAACATCGATCTGGTACTGCTGCTGCCGCACCACCTGCGTCCAGATGTTGGGCTTCCCGCGCACCTTCTCCTCCGGTATCGGCTTCCAGAAGAAGCTGCGGACGCGGCGCTTCTTCCTGGCGTTGTGGCTGGTGGACGTAGTCTCTGGAGGTGGGAGGGGCGGGGGTGCCCCCGGTGGTGGGGGCGGCAGGGGGGGAGGTGGGGGAGCTTCATGCTTAGAGGTGTCGGGGGCATCACCGAGGGAAGGTAGGGTGGCGTGAGTTTGTCCAGACATAGAGGATGGGTCAGAGGTGGTGATGGAGGAAGTGGTGCCGCTGCTGCACTCGCTGCTGCAGCTCTTTGGCTCATTGGTTGAGGATGGACAACTCATAACAAGCATTACAGGGATAATCAGTCGGCATATGGGCTCTATGCTGAGAGAGTGCACACCCTGAATATATCTGATCAGTATTTCCACTTTTTCAAAATGATTTCTAAATTATTATTTTCTTTTTTTAGGTGCGTCAATACGCTCTGAAGAACATCAAAATGCTGCAACGTACGTCCCCTCACTGCTGGAAGAAGGTAGGCGTCCCTTCATCTGGCCACAATGAAGGGAGCACGTCCTTTGATTCCGTCCATCTCCGTCACTCAGCTGGTCGCCCATCGTGCTGAGCCGGGCCTTTGAAGGTTACCTCCCAGAGGGAGAGGGCGGGCAGCGGTGATGGCCATGGACCTTCGAGAGCAACAAAAACAACACGGGACAGGATTACACAGAGGTAGTCATGCGTCGTGTGTTGTCACGGACAATCTGAAATTAAGGGGTGCGACAGATCAAAAGAGAAGGGGTTCCCAGTCAAAGGGGCTCACAATGAGGGAAATGGCAAATCCGATTTTTTTCTGTTTTTGAAGGGCTTTGAAGTCAGGCTCTGGGGTGTGTAATGGTCAGAGACATTACACCCACAGCTTAGCTTCTGTTACGCAGTCTGGTATCATTTTCATTCTTAAGCAGTTCTCATGTAGCGGGACACTAAGAAAGATAACAAGTGGTTGCAGGTTAGAACAAATAGTCTCATTTAACACTGTCATGTGTTATGTAGTGGTAGAGGTTCTCTACGGCTCTCGCATCAGGCGGACATTCATTTGGCCCCATGAGAAAAGTGAATTTGTCAAATAAATAAATAAATAGGTAATGTGTCTGATGGTCTGTTTAATTACTTCTGGCTGCCAACTCTTCATTGTTAATCCAATTAATTCTATTCATTTAATTTTCTTGAGACAGTAGGCCTATACGATGAACTCCAGTTAAAATCAACCATTACTAAAATTTTATCAGGCAGCCTTGCTGATTTTAATCAGAGGAACAGACTGTAGTTTTATGGAAAACAGCCGGCGGTCTCTGATGTATTCAGATCACTATCACCTGTTGCCATAGGGAAGAGCCTGTCGCGTAACGCCATTAACAAAACAACACAGTGCGCCAGAAAAAAAGTTGAGATTGGGCAAAGTTTGTCAGATTGCTTTGCAAGGTCACCCTGGAAAAGAATGTAACAGCAAATCCAACGAAGTGACTGAAGAAGACACAAACAGCACATTTTGCTGGATAACAAAGCTTAAGTTAATATTTAAACTGGCTTATGCCTGGCTGGGAGGACTTTAAATTCACTCAAATACAGTACTTTTAAAAGGAAAAGTGGACCTCTGGGTAGCTCACCTGGTAGAGCGTGCGCCCATGTACAGAGGCTCAGTCCTCGACGCAGTGGCTGCGGGTTCAGTTCCGACCTGCAGCCCTTCGCTGAATGCCATTCCCCCTCTCTCTCCCCTTTCACGTCTAAGCTGTCCTATCCAATAAAGGCCTAAAAACTAGTTATTTTTCAAGTAAACAATGCCACATTTTCCCCGATTCCAGCTTCTCATTTGTGAGGATTTGCTGCCTTTCTTAGTCTTACATGAGAGTAAATGAAATAGCTTTGGATTTTGGAGGATTCGATAGACAAAGTAAGACATTTGATGACATCATTGTAGGCTTTAGGAAATTGTGTTGGGCATTTTTCAGTTTTTTTTCTGACATTTTGTAGACCAAACAATTAAAGATTTATTTATTCAACAATTATTAAATAATCGTTAGTTACAGCCTTAAAATAATAATACAATTAATCTAACATTGGCACCACAAATCTAACTGAAATTCTATTAAATTACACATAAAAGAAAAAACTAGTGCAAATACCCCTTAACATGAAATTGAGTTTTGCTCTCTGGTTATATAAAATACATAAAGCAATATAAAGTAGTGTCTACTGGGAAACATAATATCATTTGATTTACTTTAATGTAAGACCAAGAAAAGCAGAAAATTATCACATTTGAGAATCAGTTAAAAATAATTACTGATAACTTAAACAAACTGACAAATTGGCCTATTGCATACCTGTTGAGACACACAGCTGTGTAGATCCCAAACTACTTGGCATATCTAGTGCTTTTACTAGTCTAAGACTTTTAGAAGATTAAACCTCTAAAATGCGAGTCATTGGACAATATTTTTGATGACTACTTTAGTTTTGAAACAACAATTTTTCAAAAACACCAGAGGATAACTTATTTAACACGTAAGCCGTTAATAATAAAGTGGTAAATAAGTGTGGGAAAACCCAACAAGTCTTCAACCTCACATATCGGAAGTCTCTCTCTCTCTCTCTCTCTCTCTCTCTCTCTCTCTCTCTCTCTCTCTCTCTCTCTCTCTCTCTCTCTCTCTCTCTCTCCTCTCTCTCTCTCGCCTCTCTTTTTCTCTCTCTCTCTCTCTCTCCTCTCTCTCTCTCTCTCTCCCTCTCTCTCTCTCTCTCTCTCTCTCTCTCTCTCTCTCTCTCTCTCTCTCTCTCTCTCTCTCTCTCTCTCTCTCTCTCTCTCTCTCTCTCTCTCTCTCTCTCACACATCACTCACTGCCACAGTTGACATGGTTACGGTGATCTGATACTCTTCATGGCCTAAACAAAGAAATGAATGGTGCTTCTGACAAAAAACAGGAGATAGATCAAAGGCATGCTGGTGGATGGGGGCAATAATTGCCTTCATCACCTTAAGGAAAAATTAATTTGTTAATTAATTTTTTTTCTCTTTGGGATGCGTTCACATAAAAATAATAATAAATGCTTGGTATCAAACATTGTATCAGTGGCCACTTTCTGGTGATATATAGAATCAGCTCTCTGCCTCTTATATAACTTAGTAACATTTTAGTGGTAATCACATTAGTTAGCAGCCCTTTCCACCTGATACCCAGAGATTATGATTATTTTATAAAGAACACGTCACAAATGGCCTCATGTTGCCAACATCAGCCTGCACGCTTAGCTGTCCGGTTCTCAGAGCTGGACCACACCGCCACTCATGTCTAATTCATAAGACTGTGAGAACATCTGACCTCACACCGAGTCATCTCCTTCTGTGGTGCTAAAAACGTGGCTACAATAGCAGATGGAGAAAACTCAGGAGCAAAAGAGTTAAACTGTCTGCCGCCTTTTGTTGCTGTTATCTCTCTTTTTTCTGTTAACAGCCATCTCAGCTAACATTTTGAGAAATACATTTATTTGCTTTTTTTCCAGAGTTAGATGAAAAGATCCATAACACTCTCATGTCTGTAATGTTACAGTAAATATGAAGCAACAGATGGAGGCGGTTAGCTTAGATTAGCATATTGGAAACAGGGTGAAACAGCTAGCCTGGGTCTTTAGCACCCCTAAAGTTCACTAATTACACGTTAATAAAATAAAGTCTTGAGACTCCACAAAGTCACTGCGCCTGGCCAAGAAATAGTCTGGCACAAAGCCCTGCATAAAACAACAAAGTGATTTGAAAAATGTTTTTTCTACAGAAAAATATTACGATATTACGTGTTAAATGTGTATTAAAGGTGCTGCTAGGCAAAAGAAAGAGTAAAGCTAGCTCAGTCTTACAGGCTTCATGATAAGCTAAGCTAACCGTCTGCTAGCTCTAGCTTCATATTTGATGTACAAAGTGGTATCAATCTTGTCATCCAACTCTCGGCAAAGAAAGCGAATAAGCTTATTTATATTTCCAAAATGTCCAACTATTTCTTTAAATATGAAGCTACAGCCAGGAGACAGTTAGCTAGCTTAGTATAAAGGGGGAAACAGTTAAAAATAGTCGAGAGAGCTCCCGTAAAAAACAAAAATTGTTGATTTTATGCTTCAGTTTTTGTATGAATGAAACAAACAAAATATAACTCTCACCAAAAAAGCGAATGAGTGTCTTGTCATGGAATGTCAAACTAAACACGCACTTAAAGACAGCCTGCAGTTGTCCTGTCAGTTGTCACATTTGACCACTGTGCTAATGTGCTTAAGCTCCAGGTACATTAATCCTGCCTATCTAAAGAAATCAGCTCTGTGACAGTGATTGGTTTGTGGGGTTTCACATTAATTTCATTATATTTCAACCAACAACAACGCTGTAACTGACATCCTTTGTCTCAGATGATTTACAGAGGAAACACACCTGTCAGTAACACTATACAGAGATCATTGAGGCAGAGAAGAGCAGTCTGCGTGTCCACATTCCTCACATCCACTTGCTGCCATGAATCAACACAGACAGATTGTGGGGCTTCACCTTAAGGTCCACCTGTTGTCGACCCCGAGGCATTCCCTATCAGCCAGTCTTTGACAGGTAACACTGCCCAGATCAACAGGTTAAAGTTAACAGTCTATATCCACGACCTTCCACTTCCGGGATTGCTCCGGTGCCGCCGGAAATTCCGCCAGATGTCCCTCTTTTTGGCCGGATGTCCGTTACCTTCCGCTTTCTTTGTGTTGGAATTCTAAACTCCGGTGGATTTATGAGGACTATGGTTAACTGCTCCTCAGATCTCTGCAGAGTAAATCCAGACAGCTAGCCAGACTATCTGTTCAATCAGATAGTGTTTTCTGTTGCACGACTAAAACAACTTTTGAACGTTCCACCAAAACAAGTTCCTTCCCAAGGCTATTTTGCAGCGGCACCGTGGCTCTGCCCAGCGCTTAGCACCGCCCACAACGATTGTGATTGGTTTAAAAAAAATGGCAATAAACCAGAGTACGTTTTTCTCCCATCCCGGAATGCTGTGTGGACTAGCCAGACCCTCCTCCGCAGCGCTTTGGAGGAAGATCTGGCAATGCGAGACTAAAGTTAACATGAATGTATATGGTCTATTACAGCAGTGGTCTCTCAAGGAATCACATGACCAATCTGAGGTAGAGGTTCTGGTGGGTCCACTTGAGTCCTAGTAACTGAAACCCCACTCACCCAGGACCCGAGTTGGGCCAGATTGGAATTGGAAATTGATTTATTTGAAACAGGGACAATGCACAAATAAACATGTTAAAACAAGAGAATATGTCTTGGGCCAGGTTATAGCAACAATTGCTAATTTCCACCTGTAGTCCCTGGGCAGGTATGACAAATTAAAAAAAAACAATTAACAATTTTAAATATAAATTTCACAGGACTATAAATGATATGGTGTCCATAGTAATTAAAAACAGGCAGTTTAGCAAAAACAGGGGCGCCATCAACCCACTCACTCTCTCTCTCCCCCCTCCCAGCACACACACTCAAACAGTTCAGCAGCAGCTTAAGCACATGATGAAGCACAGATGAAAAATAATATTCATACTAATTGTGTCTGTGTAGGGTCCCTTTCTATTGACCTGGGTCTCGTGTCTGTGTGTCAGTTAGGACTGCAACTAACCATTATTTTCATTATTGACTAATCTACTGATTGTTTCTTGAAGAATCAATCATGTGATCTATAAAGTCTCAACAAATTCCAATGGTGGTGTTTTGTGTCCCACCAACAGTCCAAAACCCAAGGATATATAGTTTACTATCATAATACTAATAATAATCACATTAATAATAATAATCACATTTAAGTTGAAACCAATACATTTTTGCAATTTTTGCTTATATAACAAATTGTTCAGCAAATGGTGAGAAACTGTGTGAATTATATGCTATGGCTTTCACAGTCACCAGATCTTGATCCAATGGAACACCTACGTGAGATCTTGGACTGACGGGTCCAAAAGCACCAAATGAGGGAATATCTTGAATGATGTTCATTCCTCCAGTAGAGGTGTAGAGACTTGGATAACTATGCCAAATACACCTTATGTAGTCTTTTACTTTAATTTGTCACCTGTCTTTTGTTTCATAATAAGCAAACAGTGATGCAGAGACCTCTGACTGCCTGCTGGACTTTTTTTCTTTTCTTGTTCTATTAAAAAGTCATTCTGCAAAACTGAAAAAGAATTTCAAACCGGAGGTAACTGTCAACGAGCAACCAGGGGGCCACCGAGTCCAAAACAAATAAATCCGCTCTCAATCACAAATGTGTAATGCTGAAGGTCAAGGCGCCACCGGCTGCTATAATAATCCCCTGTTGCTAACTTCCAGTTCAATTTCCTAAGGGTCAGTGAACACCCCGCAGAGCAGAGGTCTTTCACTGACACCGTAGGGGCAAAGAGGTGCGTTCACAAGGAATTTGGCCAGTCCTGCTCCATCATCATTACCATGGGAATGCTCGTTAGCAGAGAGACGTTTTGCGTAAGGCTCAGTGGGATGTCGCTGTCACGCCTTTTTGTTTTTGATCCCTTTTGACCACCTTGATCTCTACTTGTCCAAACAGTGGTGAGGGGGCAGCCATGACAGGATTTTATTGGCACTAATAGCGTTTTTCCATTACATGGTACCTGCTCGACTCGCCTCTACTCACTTTTTGGTTTTCCATTATGAAAAAAGTCCCTGGTACCTGCTAACAGGTCCTTTTTTTAGTATCACGTCCGCTGAGGTTCCAAGCAAACTGAGGCGATACCAAAAGGTGACGTGAAAAACCTGCAGACTACTGATTGGTCAGAGAGAATCGTCACTAATCACTGCGTCATCACTGCTAATGACAGACGGGGGTGTCCTGAACAAACCCGCCATTTTTAAATAGTTTAGCCAGTGGTGTTTTTTTGCTGCCTCCAGCTTCTTTTGAAACAAAATTTGTCTTGCGGCCGAGTCGAGTCCAGCCGAGCCGAGTAGAGTAGAGTTGGTACTAGCAGTGGGTAAGCGCCATAAGATTTTTTTTAACGTATCATCACAAAGCTGCTACAGCTTAGGCTGTAGACCAGTTTTTTGGGCCAGCGCCCCCTATCCATTATCCAGGTCCCTTACCCCCCCCCCCCATCAA
Organism: Sander lucioperca; assembly: GCF_008315115.2. NCBI lineage: Eukaryota > Metazoa > Chordata > Actinopteri > Perciformes > Percidae > Sander > Sander lucioperca. Next base: position 19,991,665 of record NC_050176.1, read on the forward strand.
ATGAGATGTAGGCTAATTGCCCTGAATATTATGATTGATTGATGATTAGGCCCTAACTTTTGTTGAATGTTTACTGAAGACTTTAAATTTCATGACAAGACCGATTTGTAATGCTGCAGTACGGAGTTCATTTAAGGTGATGCTCCGACGTCCCGTTCCCTGTGAAGGCAGCACCGAGCTGACAGAAACACTAAAGAGAAGAAGATAACACCGTCTCGTCCAGTCGCAGGGGCGTAAACTGGCAGGTTTAATGTTGCAGACCACTGTTTTTTGCAAGTAGTTTAAATTGTAAACTCGTTTTGTTGTGAATCGTTGGTGTTAACTCACCTTAAAACAAAATGCCCCCCAAGGGCACCTCAAGGCCCCCCTTTTCAAAATATTGCTCCCAGCACCCCCCGTCGTCCTCTGAACGCCCCCTGGGGGGGCTGTACCACCCCCGTTGAGAAACACTGCTGTAGACTATTAGTTTTGTTTCTTGATAAATTAATTGAACAGTTATCGGAATTGTTGTTGATTCATTTTCTGTCGATTGATTAAAGACTGATGACGCATTTAGCACAAGTTCAAGCAGGAAACAATCATTTTGATTTTGTCATCAAAATGGGGATTTCTTTGTGGGCTTTCCTGTCAACCAATGATAATCCTAGCTGTCTCTCTGCTGTCATTGGAGTCCATATCACTACACCCCTTTCACCACCACGAATGTCCTAGCCCTGTTTATGGCTCCCAAAGACAATCTCTGCATGGCTGCTTTTTAAAGGGTTTTACATATACATATATATATATATATATATATATATATATATATATATATGTATATATTATATATATATATTATATATATATATTATATTATATATATATATATATATATATATATATATATATATATATATATATACACACAATATATAGATTGAATTGAGTAGTATAACGGCACCTAACTGTACAAGCATTATAAACAAATATGCACACACTGTTTGTGTTTTACCACTTGGATTGTGTGTTTCTGTATCATGCAGCAGCTCAGTATGCTTTCTGGGACTCCCTGGATGAAAAGGACTTCATGTCCACTTGGGATCTCTTTTCACAGCGCTGGCTTATCTCTCTGATTTCCATGTCCTGTTTACAATAGAGAGGACACACAATAGACAAAGTTGAACATATTCTCTCAGCAACAAAACACACACACACACACACAGTCACACACTGCCCCAGCTACAGCTACCCAGATACCAAAGACAAAGGGGTCGTGTTGCCAAAAAAGGTCTTTTCACGCACAGAGGATATGAAATGACAGCTTTTAGGTGCGTCTAGCAAACAGAGCCAAACGTTTACAGTACAGCGGTTCTTGGCAACAGCAGAGGGAGGGACTGCAGTCCATCATTCAGATGTAGCAGAAGGTGACAGACTGCAGCAGCATCGCTAATGTACATCAAGCCATATAAATCTGGTCTGTTGCATAAATCACATTAAGCTTGCAGCCTCCTCCTCGGACAAAAATGTTCCTTAGATAAATACAACACATCACTTCTATGTAAAATCTTTAACACCTCTATATAAATTGCTCTTCTAACAGTGTGTTATTCGGACAAAATGTGCTTAACTAACAAACAAAATATCAAATGTCTGGTAAACTGCAGGCCATTTATCACCTCGTGCCACTGGTTGTGTAAGGCACCACAATAGAAAAAAAAGTAGTTTAATTGAGAAACACTGTAGACAATGAGCCTATTATTCAGCAAATCCTGGATTTATCAAAGATTTTCAAAGATTGAGCGCTTGGTACCGTTATGTCTGTATTTTCTGAGTGAACCCTGGCAGAACCTGACAGAGTAAATTATTCATGTCCCCATAAATAAAGTAACCCCTCTTCTAACCCAGCTGCTGCTGTCCTGAGCAGATAGCGACTCAACGGTGCTGACCCAGAGGAAAGTCACCTGTGTACATTTATGGCTTAGTGAAATATTTCTAATGCAGGAAGCAACATGTTGTTGAAGGGCAAAGGAAATATGACTTCTGGGTCTTTTTTTTTCTCTAGAATATAGATAGGCTTTCTGCAGGGTTCAGCACATTAAATAAAGACTGTTTACCACAAAGAACGCAATTTTATACCTGGTTCATGGTCATACCGGCCAAAAATGATTTATTAAGTGCATGAATGACATTCATAGACGTTAATATCACAGCAATATAATTCACAATAACATTATTCATTAATCATTGAACAACCTGGAACCGCAACAGAAAATGGAAGGATAAATGGATGGTTGGATGGATTAACCAAAATAATAACTGAAATTAATTTAAGGTCCACATATTTTACAGAAAGTCAGATGTTTGGAACAACAGCACTGAGAATTTTTGCTTAAATCCCATACAAAAACATTTTATAACCAACATTACTGCCCAAAACAAGCTATAAAGAATATGTAAGACCTTTAAGAGTGAAATTTAAAACTTTTGAGTTATTAATTAGTAATTAAAATCATCTCGTTCATCTTTGAAGGATAGATGAGTTAAAACACTCAAGCCTTCAGCCCTACTCCCTTGACACAAAGTGATAAAGATTTAGACTCCAGTCTCCAGATGAGAGAATACATTAATGAACATGTCAGTCCTCTGACTACACGCCGTCAGGTCAGACAATCCTCACCATTTCCTCTAGTCACTCCAACCAGTCTGCTTAGCTTTCAACTTTAGTTCGAAAGGTTGTCAGAGTACAAGGCACTGCTCCTCCCAGGCTCTTCCACCCCCCCCCTTTCTCTTAACCATCCCTTATTTCTTATTTAATCATGATAAAAGCCATTTTTTAGGACCAAGGAGGTAATTCTGATTAAAACAGTGCTGTGTGTGACGTGTAACTTCAAAATAACGTTGCAGAATGAGTTAGGTTACATCTAGAATTTAGGCTGACCAGCCTGCTGCACGTTCAGGCCAACAACCTCCAAAACAATGATACAGTAGGCTCTGCATGGAGGATTAACGTGACTCCAATGAAACTGAACAGTTTCTCCACTCTCAAATCTGCAAAATTGGTGTTAAGGGGATTATTATATGGTGTTATTTGTCTGAGAAAGACACTGCTAATGAGGCCAAGGTGCAATACTTAGCACCTCATGCCATGTGAAAATAAACCTGCAATACTGACAAACATGGAACTTTCCATCACAGGTTTATCTGCTAAACGTCAGCAGAGGATGCCGTCTGTCTTGCTTGTCACTGATTTTACAGAATCTAGTTACAGGGACTAAATAGGAAAACAGCTCCTTAAAAAGTGAGATGTCTAGACACTGCTGACCTATTCCATATGTTCTGGTCCTGCCCGAAACTGACTCCATTTTGGGAATCCATCTTTGACGCTTTGACCACTGTGTTGCACTGCTCGCTTACACCTTCGCCTCTGATTGCTATTTTTGGGGTCGTTCCAGCTGGTGCGCACTTGAAGGCCACCCAGGCAAACCTAGTGGCCTACTCCACTCTGCTAGCAAGAAGACTAATATTGTTCAAGTGGAAGGAGGCTTCCCCTCCTGCCTTTGCGCACTGGTTTCGGGAGGTTTTGCAGTCACAGAGTAGAAAAGATCCGTTGCGCCATGACATGAGAGGATCTACTTCAAAATTTTACTTGATTTGGAGGCCCTTTTTAGACTTTATAGATGGGTTAGATGCTCGGTTACTAACTATAAGGGATCAACATACAATCTGACTTTAGTTGACCTTCCTACATCCTCCTTTGCTTGCATTTGCATTCTTGCTGCATTTTACTCTTTTTTTCTCCTATCCACTATATTTATACGCGATATACACTACCGGTCAAAAGTTTGGGGTCACTTAGAAATTTCCATTACAGAAAAAAAAGGGTTCTCGACTGTTGTAGAAAGAAGTGGCTGATCTTTAATGCAATATCTACATTGCCCATTATCAGGAACCATTCATCCAATGTTCCAAAGGCACATTCTGTTTACTAATCTGATATCATTTTAAAAGGCTAACTGAGAAAACATTGGAGAACCCTTTTGCAATTATGTAAGCATATAATGTAATCTGAAAACTGCTGCCCTGGTTAAAAAAACAATGCAACAATGCAAGTGACCCCAAACTTTTGACCGGTAGTGTATATTTTTTATTTATTCTTTTATTTATTTTTTCTATTCTTATTATTTCTCTTTTTGTTGTTGATGTGTGTAACTCTTGGTAATTCATATTACTCTTAACTGCCTGCTACCTGGGGGTGGGACGGGTGGGGAGGGGTTTTGTTCAAATCTACGCGACCGTTGATTGCTGCATAAACTGTGTTGTTCATAACTGAAAATGAAAAAATAAACCTTGATTAAAAAAGTGAGATGTGTCCTGCAAACAGCATATTTTTAAAGTCTGCAGTGTGCGGTCCTCTTGGTTAAAAAAAACAGTTGCGGTCCTGCTCGATCTTCAGCTTGGCAATTAAATCCACCTGAAAACTGTCCCTGATGTTCTTCTGTAAAATTAGCCCACTATTCACAAACGGTACTATAAATAGACCGCAATCTCCCTTCCATCTCTCTCTGCATCAAAGTCCTGTTCCGTGTGAGAGGAAAGCTGTCAGTTGGAGGCATAGGCATAATTTACAACCCCCCAATAATCAAAACTGGCCAGTGTAACCCCCCAAAAAACCTAATCTAATTTTCCTATTATAAATAAAGACATTTGCACCATAAATTGGTGCAGAAAAATTCATGAGAATGCAGAAAATGAAGTGTTTGACGCTTCAAATTTCAATTGTGCTTAAAAGTGGAGATCTATGGGCGCCTTGGTAGCTCACCTGGTTAAGCGTGCGCCCCATGTACCAAGGCTCAGTCCTTACCGCAGCGGCCCAGTTTCGATTCTGACACACGGCCCTTTGCTGCATATCATCCTCCTCTCTCTCCCACTTTCCTGTCTTAAGCTGTCCTATCCAATAAAGGTTAAAAAAAAAAATCAAAAAATCTTTAAAAGTGGATATCTCCTATTTTCTAACTGAGTAGGTACAAACTGTAACAACTTTTCTCTTAACGCCATCAGCGTGACTGAACCTGAGATTTTGTCACGAGTTCTTGTGACAGCAACGTGGGTTTCTGGGTTATGTAGTGCAGTCGGGAAAAGTACAAAACACATGGTAGGCTATTTGGGGCTTAAAGTTCTGATTAACGATCACGTTAATCACAAATAAACAAATAATTATGGCATTGTGTTCTGCTGCGACTAATGAGTCATGAAAATGAGTTGCATTTAACTGTATCATCTACTGACTGAGCTGCTTTTCCTAGGAGTGATGGTGCCAAGTATATTACCAATAATATGTATGGTGTATGATAAACCTGGCATGAGAATAACAGTCATTTGTATGGAGCTACAGGAGAGTTTAACAAAGAAGCACCATCGTTTTATTATTTTAAGGATAGTTTCACAATTTTTCAAGTCTGTCTTTAAACCAACATCAGGTGCTCATATGAAGATTGGAACAGTTTTTCCTTGCTGTGATCATTTCTCCTGTTCATAATGGCCATTACAAGATCCCTTATAATGTGCTTTCAACGTAAGTGATGAGGGACAAAAAAAAAGTCGTCCTTGTGTGCAAAAATGTATTCCAAACAGAGCTGGTGTTTGATATGTAGAAAATCTAATATCAAGATATTTTTGACCGAATACATCGATGTCGATATCGCGGCGATATTGTTGGGTTGACTATTGGTGCTTTCGCAAAATATTTACACAATGAGAGTTTATAATAATCATCAATAATGTGGATATAATGACTAAGTGAGTAAAGGCAAATAATAGACCAGCTAAAACAGTCTGGTAAGTTCAGAAAATGACATAATTTTACCGTCATGTAGCCTTTAAAACCAGTAAAAGACAACACTTATGTCACATCATGATATTACGATATCCAAAATTTAAGACAATGTCTAGCTTCATATATCGATGTCGATATAATATCGATAATATTGCCCAGCCCTAATTCCAAAGTTTATCTGACTTTGATTTTGAGACTTCGGCCATCAGAGTTCGACAAATCAAGTTGATATCCTCCAAAGTAACTTTTTAGTACAAAGATCACTCTTTATTTACTCTTTAAAATTAACACATTGATCTCAAACAGATCTATCATGGAAATCTATACGGAGAAAAAAAATCGCAGCACATTAAACCCCTCATTTTCCATGATTTTTATTGCAGTGTGCAATAGCCGGGAGGCTGCTGAGGCAGATGTTATGTCTAACTAGGAAGTTCTTATTAGAAGCCTATACAAGTGCAGCATTACTTCCTGCTGACTCTATGAAGACATTATTAATGACATGGGATGTATTGGACTTAGAAGCTGAATATCACCCAAACAAATATTGCCAACACTGTCACAAATCATATTATAGCTCACATCAGCTCTGTATAGCACCATATAATAAATACTAAGATGCATATGTACACAAAAATGTAACCTTTACTGCAAACCCTCCCCAAACTGTCTTGTAACTGCAGTCCCTTCACTGTGCCTCCTACTGCAAAGCAAACACCTGCAGAGTCAGAGAAGGAAGGATTTTCTAAAGACCCCCAACACAACATATCCCCCAAGCTTAGCATAAAGCTGCTAATAACAGCCTGTGTCTGTAACACGGTTTTCAGATTTTAAAGATTAAAGCTGCCAGTTTGCAGCGCATGCGTTGCTGCTCTGTCAATGACTGTTTAAACAGGCTTCAGACGGGTTCAGCTAAGACTAATATGAATGACTAGCTCACCTGTAACACCGGTTATATCGCGCCTGTCAGCTAACCCGTAACTGAGGAGGGAATTCATCTAATTATATAACCAACAGCAAAACCTTTCTAAATCTGAGTCAAACAGACCAGGAATATGTGTTTATCCTCTTAACAACTCACTCATTAAAGTTTGGTTGGTAAGCAGCTGATAATTCAGAACCACGGATGTGTATGTGTGAGATAGGAATAGATAGATAGATGCATCAACCTCAAACTTACTGAGGCGAGCATGTCCAACACTGCTGAAATGATAAGTGGATTGGCAAATTTTGATATCATTAGTTTATCGTTTTAGCCATTTATAAAAGGCAAAAATGTCAAACATTTGCTGGTTGTAGTTTCTCAAATGTGAGGATTTTCTGCTTTCCTGTGTTTTACATAGTTGGAAACTGAATATTTTGGGAAAAAGAAAAGAAATTTGAAGACATCACCTTCCGCTCTGGGACCTTGTAAGAGCACTTTCGACTATTTACTTACTACTATAGACTAACAACTTGAAAGAAAAGTGAAAAAAACACTGTCTTGCTTCCTGGTAAATTTATGTATGATTTGTCGGTCTAAAGGACCTTCATCAGACTGAAAAAGAGATTTTTAACTTATTTGATAGACTAAACAATCAATCCATTAATCAAAACAATATGCAAGTTAACTCAACAGATGATGAAATAATCATTAGGATTGGGCATGATGATATATATCATGAGACGGCATAAATGTGTCAACTGTCAGATATTTCACTACACCATGGTATCTAAACTCCGCCACCAGTCTAATACTGAGAGGTGTGAATATATTCTCCACCCTATTTATATCAATGAGGGTAAGACTAAATATGAAACACCCGTCAGTATAATGCAGTACAAACTAACAGTGCTGATCATACAGTTAAAACAACACCTCCCTACAATAGTTTTGACAAAGAGTTAACATTATAACCTTTACGAGGGCAGGATCTATCATCAGACTGTTCTATAAGACTGCATTTGTTTTGGCTAGGTGTGCCTAATAAACTGGCAACACAATGCTTATCTTTAAAATGTGTTCTGAGGGCGCCTGGGTAGCTCACCTGCTAGAGTACATGCCCATATATATATATATATATATATATATATATATATACATATACACACACACACACATACATACTTCTCTTCGTAGTCGTCAGATTAATCTACCATAACATAAAAATAGAGGGAGGCAGGCCAGTACAGCCTGATCCGGCAGGGGAGAGTTCTAGCCCGAGCAGGCTCCTCTCCTTAACCTGTCTCTCTTAGTTATGCTGTTATAGTTTTAGACTGCAGGAGGATATCCTTTGACACACTGAGTTTCTCTCTTCTCTCTCTTTCCATCTGTGTGCATCCTTGTCCCAAAAATGCTTGTTACTAACCTAGCTCTCGGGAGCTTATTGTCCTTATGAGTTTCTTTTGCCCAGCATGTTTCCTTGGACTAGGGTGGCACCTAAATCATGGTTGCAGCTGTCCCGGTGGTCCTGCTCTGCGCCCTGCTATGCCCTGTTACACCCTGCTACGCTCTGCAGTGCCCTGCTACGTCCTGCTACATCCTGCTACGCCCTGCTATGCTCTGCTGTGCCCTGCTACGACCTGTAACGCCCTGCAGTGCCCTGCTATGCCAGGAATTACTACAACTATTATTTCTGGTCATTTTTCCAGCATCTTTATTGTGACTATTATTGCCATTGTTCATCACACCCCCAACCAGCACCTTCAGACACCGCCTACCAAGAGCCTGGGTCTGTCCGAGATTTCTCCCTAAAAGGGAGTTTTTCTCGCCACTGTCGCACTGAATGCTTGCCCTTGGGGGAATTACTGGAATTGTTGGGTCTTCGTAAATTATAGAGTGTGGCCTAGACCTACTCTATCTGTAAAGTGTCCTGAGATAACTCTTGTTATGATTTGATACTATAAATAAAATTGAACTGAATTGAATTGAGGCTCAGTCCTCGACGCAGCGGCCGCGGGTTCGGTTCTGACCTGCGACCCTTTGCTGCATGTCATTCCCCCTTTTTTCTCCCCTTTAACGTCTAAGCTGTCTTGTCAATAATAAAGGCCTAAAAATGCCACAAAAAACTATTCTTCTTAAACTATGTTCTGACAAACCGCACTATCTGCCCGCCACCAAACGACGGACAGGCAAAATTAGCAACTACATACGTAGTTGGTGAACACAGTGAAGCATTTAGCTGTATAAAAGAGCCAGACGTTTCCCTCAGGGGTTGGTGGAGACCAAAACAGAACTATAAGGAGAGGGAACATTGGACTTCAACTTGTCAGGCGGACACAAATATGTTGCTCTGTGTTTGCTGAACTTATACATCTATGTGTCTATATATAAACACAAAGATGTCTATATATATATTTGTGTTATGCAGGTTGATGCATCTTGTGTTATTTGTGTCTTTATATAGAAGTCCTTTTATCTATATAGATAAAAGGACATATACCATTGTATCACATGGCCCTCTTCTAATAGGAACAATTCAATAGTTATTCAAACGAGCTTTTTCCAGACATACGTACGTATATTACCCTTAAGATCACAAAACAAAACCACCTAATAAAAGATACAAAGGCACTGCTCACCCAGGGAAAACGTAAACCAGGTGAAACTAAACCCACTCAGGGGAAGTAATGACAAGAAGGACGGATGAGATGGGACAGAGTACACCATCTGTGAGGTTATGGATTAAAAACAGAGCTTTGACTCTTCTTCTGTTTGTTTCTTTGTTCACCGGGTGATCGGTGTCTGGCCTGCAGCAGACCACTGTGTCTGCATCACCTCTGGCTCTGCTCTCCAATTGTTGCTTCAGCAACCTGAGCCTGGTGCCAAGATCAGCGTTGGGCAAATCTCGCTGTACCTCTGGGCTTTCACAGTCTTACACAGCGGAAGCTTACAGATTAATCACAGCGTTCTGAGAAAGAATAACACACGTACTCTTTGGTTTAGTAAAAAAAAAGAAAAAAACAACAAAAAAAAAAAAAAACGACTCGACTTGGCTTAAACCAACAGATCCTGAGTGAGGTTATTATGATATACAAAGGTGACGAATAAAGCAGGTGTTCCGGTCACCATAGAGATAACAGCGGGGCAACATGGCGGGGATGCAACATGTTTACATAGCGGTGGGGAAAAGGGTTTGCCCAAGAGCCCAGAGAGTCAGCAGGCTTCATTAGAATACACTTTAATACCACGAAACACTACTTACAGGCAGCGCATGTACACGGATCATATTACAGACTCTTGCAAAACACAACACAGGAGCCACTGAGCAATGTTCATTAATCCCCTAAACAATATTTATTGAGACAGGTATTGTAACATTGTATATTTGTGTTTTTATTTTAGCCCTGAATCCTTTTTTTGAGCAGAAAAGATGTGTCAGTTGTTGTCACTGTCGCTTAATTTTCTTTATTAAACAGCTTTTAGCTGAGAGTTTTGGGTGGTAACAGGGGTGGGAGTTTGGGGCTTGACATAAGAGAAAGGAATGTAACACCAAACCAAGGATGCTGTAATGGTCTTTTGTTATGGTTTTTCATTTTTTTTTACCGATTTTCATTGAAGACTAAAATTGAATTTATAAGACAAGGACAGATTATCAGGCAATAAAGACCACTCGAGTTGACCCAAGTTGGCAACAGCTATTCAGCCCCTCTCCTGCTCCCACAGAAATAAATCAAGCCCCCCCCAACATCTTCCTCCTCTGGGATGACGTCAGAGAATTGAGTTTTCCATGTTACTCTCGGCTTCCACAGCAACCGGGAGAGGGGGGTGGGGAGGGGTGACACCACCCTCTCCCTTGACCTGACCCAGGGAGAAACCCTTTTTTCCACGGGGGTATTGTTCCCAACACTTGAATGGATTGCCCTCTAATTCATCTCAGCATGTATAGTAGTGTACAAAAGCCAAGGAAGCCGGGGTCTGAGGCACATAAAGCCATACACGGTGAACTAAAAGGGTAGCCTAAGATCTGTATGTGAATCCACAACAACCACCGCAACACTGAAACATCAACCACACAACACAGACCACAATGGTCCATCGAATATATAGGGCTGCGTTTCTAACTAGTTTGTGGTAGCAACCAGATCCATCCGAAGCACCATCAAAAACCGTAGAGTGCTGAGAATATAGCATCAAATGTCTCATCAGATCAGTAGTTTTGTTTACTTATTATTTGGACAGAGAGTTCCTGAATTAAATCAAAAGTTATTGCCAATTTTAAAACTGCATTATTTAGGAAAAGTCTTGTAAGACTGGCTGTGAAAATAAATGTCTTAATATGAGGACTTTGGCTACTTTTGTTAAATAAAACAAGGATTTTGTAGGAAAACTCGTTTATATTTAAGTATTAGGAAAAGTATTACATTGTTATCAAATACTAAAACATATAGCACTAATATTGGAACATTTCAAACTAGATCCAGCCCAAATACAATATTTATGGATCATGCAAGTAGGTAAACTACCAATTAAGCAAAACCTATAAACTTCAGTCCTCTGCAAATAGACTCATTAACTGAAAGTGACAACTAGAAATTGTTACTCCAACATAAAAAAAGCTCTAACGCTAACTACTAGGCTATATAACTACAGCGCCTATGAAAAGTATTCTGATATTGACATATTGTCTTTCTGTTAATCAGTGTCAAAAAAGCCCCCATTAAATGTTTGATTCAGTAACAAGTAAGTAAAACATGAAAACCTCCAAATGGGATTGACACTTTTTAGGCATTGTATGTCTATAGGCTGAGAGCCTAAAATGTAAATTATTGATATAATCAAGTTGTTGAATCAAAACTTTAAAATACTTAAAACAAGCTAATGTTTCCTTGGTGTTTACATTGCCAACACACAGTACAGTGGAGCAACAGATTCAGGCCTCAAACTACACACAATCATCATTAGGATGTCATTTTGGACTTCAACTGCATTGCAAGACACCTTCTATTGTCACCTTAAAGGTTTAAAGAAATCAGTAGTAGGAAGGTTAAATGCAATCTGCTTTGCTAACATGCACACTCAATGACTTTTCGTAGCAGTTGCAGCAGCTCGTTACACACACACACACACACACACACACACACACACACACACACACACACACACACACACACACACACACACACACACACACACACACACACACACACACACACACACACAAAACACACATAATGATGCGGCGAACCGTCCTGCTTGACTTACCGAGGGGGATGAGAGGCTCGCCGGGAGGGACACGTAACGCGCTCCAACACCGTTAGAGTTAGTGGTCGATACTTTTCAGAGGAGAAAATCTGTGTTTTAGTTCAGGTTACCAGCCAGTCAGGTGAACTGGTGGAGGTGTCCTGGCCGAGCTGCAGCACATACAGTGCAGACACTCACCACCAGCAGCACCAGCAGCAGCAGCAGACGGCGGTGTAGTGAGCTTCCTCGTACGTGATTGGGCCAGGTGGAACAGGCGCGTTCACGCGTCCCCTGCGCGCGCCACACCCAGCTGGTGCAATTACAAGACTGCCACCAGTGGTATACTCAGGTGGGTTCATGCAACCAGGTACTTTTAATAAGGTTTAAGCAGTGGTGGAAAGTAACTGAGTACATTTACTCAAGTACAAATTTGAGATATATTTTGCTTGGGTATTTCCATTTTATACCACTTTACACTTGTACTCCACTACATTTCAGAGGGAAATATTGTACTTTTTACTCAACTAGCCTACTACTCCATTAATCTGACAGTAGCTGAAATGTGCTCCACCATGACCAACTATAGCAGTAAAATGCCATGTGAACATTAATGCTAATCTGTAATAATCTGTGATTAATCTGTAATATTAATTAAACAATGTAATATATATTAGTAATACACTCTGAATGGGGCCATTTTGCATAACGAATGTTTTCGACACAATACTTTCGATAATACTTCTGTATTTTTTGCTCAAGTACAATATTGAATACAGGACTTAAATGTTAGGTCTTGCTGTTTTCTTTAAGTAAAGGGTCTGAATACTTCTTCCACCAGTTTTGATATAGGCTTCTAGTATAACTTGCATTTTAAGCAAATTTGAACTTTTATGCCACCACATTTCTGAGGGAAGTACGGTATGGTATGGTACTATATTCAGATTTTACTGCCATCCCCAAATTGTCAACTTTTCAGGAATCAACAAGTCTGGTTTTAGCTTGATGTTGATGATAGTGCAAGAACTTTATACCCTGGAAATCCAGAGTTCTCGCGAGAGCACAATTTGAATTTGCTCAGCGAGTCACTATGATGCTCATTAACTATGCCCTTGTAGCCGAGCTGCACCAATCACATCGGTGTATCTGATATAGGCGGGCCAGAGGCGAGCTAAACAGATGACGACAGTTTAATCTACCAGTTAGCTCCGCTGGTAGCTAATGCAGAGTTCCAGATGCAATTTTTAGCCTGTAAGTTACGACTTCAAGTCACGACTCACGACTTGGTAGCGTTCCAGGCAAAGTCACGAGCTGGCTAGCTAAACATTGTGCCATTGGCAGGGTTCAGGTTAGGCTACCTAACGTTAACGTTAGCTAGCGGCTACCTAACGCTGACGTTAGCTAGCACTAGCTGATACTAGCGATTTCTAGTCGTGACATATTTTGGGCTTCATTTAATAAACATAACCTGTAGTAGTACACAATCGTATGTGTATTGTTTTGATTACAATGTACGGAATTACTTTACGTTGCCTGTTTATGTTTATTTATTTGTCACTGTTAATCACCGGCATCTGTACAGCATCAACACGGGTCACCATTGTTGTTTATGTGTATGTGATGTCAAAAACTGTAACTGGGAGTACAACGATCTGGTACGAGTTCATGAGTAGTAAGTTATGGGTTTGACTGCTGTTCCAGGGCACTTTCACAGGTAGAAGGTTGTGAAAACACGAGTTACAGGTTGCCTGGAACGCAGCATAAGAGTATGGGGCTCTGGATATGTCACCCCGTGTATTGTTGTGATTGGTCGTAGTGTTATCCAATTGCGTGCAGTGAGATTTTCAAATGCATGCTTGGTGCTGCCCCTCGAGTTGGGCCATTTTCATTACTCAATGCCAGACCCTTAATCTTTCAGATTTGGGTCTGGATTTCCAGGCTAAGAGCTTTAGACAATTTTGCAAACATTTCTCTTTTCATTTTTTTCCATGATTATGTTTATCATTTCTACTCTCCTGTTTTGATAGGAAAATCCCGCAAACTGGGGATAAAACAGCAAAAAGTGACTAAATGTCAATACTTGAGTACATTTTGCTGCTAATACTTTAGTTTTGTGAAAGTGGGACTTTTACTTATAATTCAATATTTTTTACACTGTATTATTACAACATCGCTGCTACCTGCTACATAATAAGTGTGGAAAAATATGAAAGATGAGTCAGGGATGTACTGAAGGGTGACATTAGTGAAAAGGAGGTACACTTTCTAAGGAAAAAAGTGCACATATGAGATATACAGTGTTCAGAAAAATCAGACGATGGATGAGATATATTTTCCTCCAGTCATATTACCTCAGTGGTTTGAAAATGTTTGTACATCCCTGCAGTTTTTGCACAGATCACTGAGCTATAAAAGAATTAAAAAGTGGAAATAGTTTTGAATTGTTACTGAATGAAATGCATTTATTAACAACGCATTTGCATTTTTAAATTGCAGGTACTTTTTTGTTTGTTTTTAATTCTTATATTCATGTTTGATTTGACATCTTAGAACTGCTGTGTCCCATGATCCCTTTCCACTGAGAAACATTCGACTGTTGCTTTAAGTCTGGTTAAAGGAAATCTATTTGCTTTGCCACATTTGAATCGAAATGTATTTACAGATAGAACACATCACTGAGTCTGTGATCAACATCCACAAGGCTTTTCTGAGGATTAACCAGATCCTGTCAAATGTATACCCGTGCGTGTGGTGGGTCTGTGATCAAAACCTAAAGGGGAACCTAAAAGCACCTGTACTTAAGTAAACACGAGTCAATTTAACTGATATGTCAACAACAGCCTATAAACCGCTGATGTATTTCTAGAAAGGAACACAAAAAACAGGATGAATGCAGAAAAGAGTTACTTGAATTATAATTGTAAATTCTCATAGGGCATGCCATAAGCTTTTCTTGCCCCCTCAGTGACGACGTCTGTATCTGTCTTGCTGTAGCCCTCTGTTAGCCAAATGTACTACTGTTTAAGGATTTACCTCGCTTCATATTTCTTTGTTGGCCCCTGGTGGTGACTTCTCATACAAGCTGCTACTACAAACACATCTGGAGATAAAGAAAAGATAGGTTTCCCAAACATTCAGAATCCTTTTATTAACTCAACATTTGTTAATGTTTCATTATTACAAAAGGTAGAGATCCACTAGCACATCATTCTGTAGGTAATCAGGAAAACAAAACTAAATCAAAGCCAAATGGCAGCATTGATCATAAACTACATATTCAAAGGCAAAATAGAGAAAATTACAAATATATATATCCATCTATTTCAGGGAAACATTAGATTGTTGTACAAGATTCACACTCTTAAACTGCTATGGCGAGCCATAGGGAAAGTACAAATTGAGGACATGACAGCTGGTTATCAATACCAGGGTACAATATGTCCTCTTTAAAAAATATACTTTTATGTAGCCCAATGAAAGAAACCGTTAGCAGCTCAGATAAAGGTTGCTGTTCTTTCAAATTTACAAAAGGTTTCTCAAGTTAATCGTATTTTGGTTGTCACCTTACATATCATACAGCACTTACAAGTTCTTATGTAATTAGTCTCAAATGCATAAATGTGAACGTGCAATATGGATAAATATCTTTGAGAACAGCAAGTTTTAAAATATATTTACTTTCTGAATGTTACTGGAGTATTCTGTAACACAGCCATCATGTTTGTGTTGCCTGGAGTGTGTTAACATTTACAGTTGTACAGGTTTTAACTGTACTCTGATAGTGTGTGCATGGTCCATTCTCTTCCTTCAAGAGTTGGTCCCGAAAAAAATGGTAGTGAGAGCGTTGGTTTTCAACAGCAAGACCAGATATCAAAGCACGGAGGGGAAGAAAAGAACTAATTCAAGAACTCAAGGCACATTTAGTCACATAAGGCTGGTCCAACATTTTCTCTGGAATCTAAGAGAATCAACACTTTTACCCATTCAGTCAAATGCCATGAATGTAAACAAAACAAGGGAATGCTAAAAAACAAAAACAAAGGGTGATATTGATTAAAAGTAGCAGTGTCAACATACCAACATACAGGATGTTGTGAACGGTGATCAGTATGATTTTAACAGATCAATTCAAGGGAATAGTTTGACATTTTGGGAAATACTCTATTTGTTTTCTTGCCGAGAGTTAGTTGAGAAGATTAAATGTTAAGCTACAGCCTGCAGCTGGTTAGCTTAGCATAAAGACTGGAATCAGAGTGAAACACTGAGCCTGGCTCTGTCCGAAGATTAGATTAAACCACAATTTGATTTTTTTACTTTGGTTTTTGTATTAGTGAGGTTTAGAGGTGCTGGTAGGCAGAATGTTTTTTACCTTTGGACAGAGACCGGCTAGCCCCCCTCCCCCGTTTGTAGTCATTATGCTAAGCTAAACTAACTGTCTGCTGGCTGTAGCCTTTTATTAAAGAAACTCTCAGCAACAAAACAAATAAGCGTATTTCCTAAAATGCCAAACTACCACTTTAATCGGAGTTTGCTGGTTAAAATGACCAGTTTGCATTTGCATGATTCATGAATCTGAATGACGCTTTGCCCCATTTATAACGGGTTTAAAATCAAATCGTGAGAGAATTCGTATTCAGTGTCCTGAAGCTTCCTGATTAGTCTTTCAAAAAGCATTCATCCACATCTCAGTCAGCTGATAAGAGTAATGTCAATAATGGGTAAGACAGCAGTGTTTTGGATCCCGTAGCTGCCCTTACAGAGCCAACATGTCTGCCGTGCTGGGATACAACATTCATATGCTGGAATACAAAAAGCCATTTACAGTTTCCAAATGTGTTTGCTGCAGCAACTCCTGTTCAACAGATTTGTCAAACAGTATAAAAGTGCATTTCCCATGATTTCAAATAACTGCAAGATGAAAAGGATGATATAACAAGTGTAAAACTGATTCTGGGAGGATTTTTTTTTTTCCTTTTTTGTATTGAGTTGAAAGATTTACAGTTCTGAAAGTTAGAAAGGCAGCGACAGTAGAGTTGGGGGGGGGGGGGGGGGGGGGGGGGTCCTGTAGTTTCTGTAGAATTTGACATTTTCTGTCAAACCGAGCCACTGTGGCTTCGAAAGCAGTGATTAGTGCTCCTCCAGCCAAGATGGACTGTCCCCACCTGGCATTTTCAACTTGATGTGGAACTGCTTGAGTGTCTGTTCCAGCTGCTGTTGGTTTCCAGCGTAGTACGCTGCTATGGCGTTGTGGAACAGGATGAGCTGGTTATGCAATACCTTCACCTGTTTGGGAGCAGGAAAAGTAAACAAAGAGATGGTGAGCACGATGAAAGCCATTAAGGTTGGTGCCATCTCGACCAGAGCAAGCCTCTAGCTGACCTTGTTCTCTTCCAGGAACTTCAGCTTGACGGAGACGTCGTTCCGCATCCTCTCGTACTTCTCGCGGTGGATCTGGAACTGCTGCTGGCAGTGCTCAATCTTGGGCATGGCGGCAGCGTCACGTGGCCCCAGATTCAACTCCTCCAAATCTGTACGGTACGCGTCATACTCAACCCTAGATGTGTGGTGTTATTTAACAGTATCAGAAATATGCAATATGAGTGTATACCAGGGCTGTAGTCAAGTCCACCTTTGTCAAGTCCAAGACCAGGACTAGTTGAGACTGAGTCAAGTCCAAGTCCAAAGAGGTTCAAGTCCAAGTCAAGACCGAGAAAGTCAATATCGTAGAAAGCAAGGATCAAATTCGGCCGTATTGTTTATTTAAAATATAAACTTATTACTTGTCCTGAAGAAGTCATAGTACAAAGTGCTCTCTGACATTGTGTCTGTGGCCAAAATGAAAATGATTGATACCTGATGATTGAGGTATATGATGCAGCCAGGCGTATACCAGGCGACCAATCTCAATGCCTGCTCTAGATGGATTCTGAATTAAACTAATACCTGTTTTCTGAACAAGGGCGCTTCATCAATGGTTTTGTTTTGAAGGAGGAAGTTACTTTAGAACAAAAGCATATAGTGCTGGACTCGGTTGAGACCAAATTGAGCGTCAGCGTCAGTTCTGGCAGGCCAAGTAGTCAAGACACTGCTAACCGCTATTGGCCAACAACACGGTCGCATCAGCTGATCTGCATCAGCGCATCAGCTGGTAAACTCCCCTCGCTGCTAAATGGCTACACTCAAACAGGGCGCCCTACTTAAAGCTGCTTTAGTTTGCTCCTAACGGCTTGCTGCGCGCATCTATGCAACCCACCTCCTCCCCAGCTCCACCAGGTCGTGTATAACGTGACATACGCTTCTATGTCATCGTTGCCGCTCTGTTCTTATGGGGGAATAGTTTAGCTCTCCCAGTCTTAAACTGTGTGAGCGTCCCCTAATGCTGCTGCTGCTGTCCCCTGACTCTCTGCTCTTTCATGGTGCTCATGAAAGATCAGTGGACTCCTCTGAACAGAGCCATACCGCCAAATTTAATTCGCAATTTATTCAATAACATTTCCTAAAGCATTTTTATTGTCTGCGTTGTTCTAGACTTAATGGACCTGACAGAACTAGAATATTTGGCGAGTCCAGTGACCGAGTCCGGGACAAGTCCGAGTCCAAATGACAACAAAAAAAGCGTCTCGAGTCTGGACTCGAGTACTACAGCCCTGGTGTATACACTATGATGTGCAAGACTGTTAAAAATCAACACGAGACAAAAGTAATCCTTGAAATGTTTTATGAATGAGAACATTTGTTCAATGCCTTTATTAGACCTCAAGAATACGCTTCAATGCATTTTGGTGAATAACACTGGATGTTTGTTTATAAGAAAAATCCACAAGAATCCTTTAATATGCATTGATTTATATGTATGCTTATAATATTTTTGTACAGGTTGCATTATTCAATTAACTGCCTGAATGAGAGTGTACATGTTAGGAGTAAGTAGACACTCTTTTTGTGGAGAAACAAAGTTCTAGTTCTGTTTTTGCATGAAGTGTGTAGTAAATGTGGCTACTAACGCTGTCTGATAACTAACAAAAGATCCAGCCAGGACTGAAACATTTTACCCATATGTCTAAATAATCTTTTGTGGTTTGGAGATGTTGCGCGGGCACAATAAACACACATGATCATGCATTACCTACCTGGCAAATTCATACTGTTTGATATTAACCATGGTGTCTTCGATTGTTTTGTCCACGAGTGTGTTCACACTGCAGATGAAAAAGTTGATGGCACCCAGCAGTGTCTCTCCATTTTTGGACAAAAGCTTTTGGGTGTCAGCGTTGTAACCAAACTCCTCCTAAAGAAAAGAGTCAAACTAATTGAAGTCATCTCACTGAATTGTGCACCGTTGTTCACAGTGACTAAAGCAACTGCAGGTGGCAGCATCATACAGTTTATTTTGCAAGTATATATACAGGGGTTATAACGATATTAAAACTATATGAGTAAAACAATTAAGTTTGTTGGCACCTTGTCAATTAAACAAACATTGGTAACACTTTACTTGAAGGTATCTACATAAAGGCCCTGACACACCAACCCGATTATCAGACAGTCTGGCGAGGTCAGTGACTCGAGTCGAGAATGTTCGGTGTGTTTCGTGCCCGCGGATTAGCGCTAGCGATACAGATTAGCGCCGCCTGCTGTTACGGAGACGTATCACGTCTTGCGCATGCGCAGAACGTACGCTCAAGTCGGCGTCGCTTCAGTGTGTTCTGAGGCACTTTTTGGACCTCGGGGAGCCGACTGATCAGTCCGACTGCCTTTTCTGCCGACGGTCGGCCGTCGGGTTGGTGTATCAGGGTCTTAAGAGTGACATGACACATGAACCCTAACCCTAACTTGTCATGACAAAAACCGAATGACACTTAATGACAGAAGCGTTATGTCATAAACGTTTATGACTTGTTTATAATGTTTATGACACGTTCATGACAGTGTCATGTCACTCTTATGTATATACCTTAAAGTAAAGTGTAACCTAAACATTTAACCTATGGAGAAACCCACTCCTCATAATAGTTTCAAAAAAATAAAAATAAATTTGCAGAATAGTACAATGTTCCCAAAAGAACATCTGAGACAACAACTGAGATATAACATACTGTACATACGTATATTCCTATGATGTGCAGTAATTGTACTGTATATACTCACTCACATATAAACTAGAATGCACATGGTATTTGAAATGTGGAGCAATATAGATAAGCTAATTATATTGTATAATTGTAACACACAATTAGAGGACTCAGAGGAAGAGGACCTTAACTTAAATTATGCACAACTCTTTACTGCCTTTTAAGCCATTAACCTTTGATGCTAGTAGTAATCTAAGGGATCAGAGTAGAGTCAGTAAACATTTGCCCAGCACACGAAACACACGTCAATACATATTCTGCATTATTTTATGACTCTTTGCTCGGACTAAGTAAGGATGATAACACGCCCCTTCCCGTTTATCCTACCAAATCTGATTGATTACAGTGCATCTATGTACTCACATGCAGTTCTGGTGACTTGAGGCTGAGGTCGGCGAATGCGTCGCCCAGCTGCCTCTGCGTCTGCATTATCTGGGACAGCTGACTGGCCAGCGTCTGAGCCAGCTTGATTACATTCTGGTATTTTCTCTTGTTGTCGCGGAGGACATCGATCTGAGCCTCCAGCTCCAGGTCCACGGTCCTCGAGCCTCGACCCAGCTTCTCTGACAGGATCTGCCTGGTACACTGCAGAGGACAGAGCAGCATTTTAAAGTATAGAGTGACTGCTGGGAGGTGCTGCTGTACTTAAGAGAAAAAGCAGAGAGACTGTGAAAGAGACAATCAGAGGGACAGAGTGGAGCCAAAATACAACGTCTAAAACAAGAGAAGATATCAATCAGTTGTGTCTGTCAGTTTGGGGTATAGTTCACTTTTCTGCCAACATCCTAATAAACAGAGAAGAAAAAGACTGAGACTATAGGCCTTTTTATGCTTCTGCGTAGAATCGACGGCGTACCCCCGCAGACCCCTCTGCGTCTACTCTGGACCCTACGCCGTAGCCTGACGTGCACCTCTCGAAAAATTTAACTACACGTCGCAGCGACGCACGCCGCTCGGCCATGGCTTGGTAGCGTTGCATTTCCCCCGACTCATTTCCTGGTTCTCCTTCTCCATAAACAACATGAAATCAAGGAGAGGGTTAACTTTTCCTGCTACAGATTTCCCACTTTGGTCAGAAAACACAGGGGAGACACTTTGTTTCTCTCACTATGACTCTAGAGTCGCTACTCGCTCCGAAGCTAATCGCCGTCACTCTCTCCCTTCTCCCTCGCTCCCTCACACTCCCCACACACACACACACACACACACACACACACACACACACATGCCGGCTCAACGCACACACCAGCGCACAAGTATAAACATCAGGCCACTTACGCAGGCTACGGCGAAAGCTCTGCGTGGAGCCTCCGCAGAACCATAAAAAGGCCTCAAGGCTGGGAGAAGAAGCAGAGTGAGGAGGGACATAAAAAGAAGTCAAGGACAGAGAGGATTACTTTATATGTGTTGATGCTCCACTTTCTCACTAGGTCCAGTTTTTCCATGGCTGGGCTCTTCAAGTCATCTGAAAGGACCACCGCTCCACTCATTGGCTGTGCATTCATCTCGCCTGGACAATTAAAAGTCATTCACTTAGTGGGTGATTACGTTTTTAGATTTGCAGGCTAGAGCGCTGTGGTAAAATTTAGGGAGGTACGATTCAAGCGTTATAATCATCAACAGTGTAATGAGATTGACACGTTAACACTGAAACTTCAACACAGACCAAATACTAAATTTAAAGGCATTAGAGGATGCTGACGACATCTAGGATTATTTAAATCAAAATGAACATTAAAATACAATTAGTCATGACTTACCTTTTTCTTTTTATATATATATATATATATATATATATATAAACAGCCGCAGTAAAAGTGAGGAAAAGTGCTTTATTGTGGTTTTGGCATAGAGGGGAAATGCTGCAAGGTTCTAAGCCCGAACAGACAAAATATAGTTAACATGATATGAGACAAGTCAAAAAATATAGCAGAATACATCAATAAATAATACTCTTAGTTAAATAAATGAAGTATAAAAGAAACATTTGCTTCCCAGTTAAAATGATTTAGATATTACAAGAGTTTACACAGTGACACTACAACACTCACTGCAACATATAGATGATTAAAACTGTGTGCGCTCTACGGCTGTAGTTTTATGAAGAAAGTTAATTTCAGCGAGGTAGCTAACATTAGCTGAAAAATATTTCTTTTTAAATTCCAGTTTAATTATTTCACAAAAAAAAAACATGTATTGCGTTATATTTTTGACTTGTCTGACAACCTTTTATTACATTTTGTCAGTTTCGGGACTCCATAGACAGAAAACATGGGATACTATGGATGCCAACTTTTGCAAGGACAAAAGGTTACAAGCAGGAAAACCCACTCAGATGAATTGTGAAAGCAGTTGTTTTTCCAAGCCGAAAATGACTTTAAGGGGTGTGTAAACACGTATCATTAGCCACTGTAAAGCCGAAAACTACTTCCGTTAGCCCAGACTCAAGTGAAGACTAAGTTTGGAGAGTCAACAAACAAGAAAGGAGAAGAAGAAAGGTTTGATTCTGAGTGGAGCACAGCCTGTGGGAACAAGCAGCAGGTAAGAAACTGATGAAAACCAAGAAGAAGGTACAATAGCACTGCGGTTAATTTCGTGTGCAAATGGTGACCATTCAGTATCATCTGATTCGTACTCCATCGCTGCTGGTACCTTTCTCAGCCTGACTATCGCTGTTAGAGCGCGCCAGGCGGCTAGCAACAGCCGAGCTGGGAGCTACAGGTGTCACGGGTGATGTGGGCAGGCTTGCTGACCCTGGGAGATATTCAGAGTTATGATTCATTAGTATGTCACCATCCAGCCTGCACAAGTACAAGGGGGAATTTCTCACTGATGTAGATTTCCTTTGCATGTTTTTTCTTTTTTTTTCTTTTTTAATCACGGTGGCTCTCTATGTTGCAGGATCAATGTGTTAATGAACAAAAGCCTACCTCAACCAGTGTAAAGAACATTGGAAATAACCATGGCAACATCATGGTAAATGGGCTACAACAGCTCACCACTCTATGCAGAGATTTTTATTTGCATTTGTAACAAGGGCATGATGATGAAAAGGAAAGGAGGGTTACAACCTGGAGATCAGAGGAAACTCATTAAATTCAATTGGATGTCCACCTTTACACATTCAAATTTCACAGACAATAAAAGACAAAAGTGGAGCACTGCGAATACATGGAGAGAAAGACTGCTGTGTAAACACAGAATGCTGCAAAGTAATACAAAAAACGTTACAAGGCATGATACATTTATGATGAGTAGGGCTGCAACTAACGATTATTTTCATAGTCGATCAATCTGTCGATTTTTCTCTCGATTAATCGATTAGTTGTTTGGTCTCTAAAATGTCAGAAAATGGTGAAAAATGTGGATCAGTGTTTCCCAAAAGCCCAAGATGACATCCTCAAATGTTTTGTTCACAACTCAAAGATATTCAGTTTACTGTCACAGGAGAGAAGAAACTAGAAAATATTCACATTTAACAAGCTGGAATCAAATGTTTTTTACTTTTGTCTTAATAAGTTACTCAAACCGACTAATCGATTATCAAAATAGTTGGCGATTAATTTGACAGTTGACAACTAATCGATTAATCTTTGCAGCTCTAATGATGAGCATCTCCGTCACATAGACTGTATATAAAAACAGACACGAGTCTCTACTTCCTACCACTGTACAAAAGTAAAGCCAAAATATCCCGGATACAGGTGCTGCCATCCTGTAATTTTGGAGCTAAGTCTGTGCAGTAGTAGTCTATTTGACGGGATTGTTCCGGTGCCGCTGGAGGTTCCGCTGGATGTCCCTCATTTTCGGCCGGAGGTCCATTACCTTCCTCTTCCTTTGTTTTGCATTCTAAACTCCGGTGGATTTCTGAGGACTAAGGTTAACTGCTCCTCAGATCTCTGCAGGGTAAATCCAGACAGCTAGCTAGACTATCTGTCCAATCTGAGTTTTCTGTTGCACAACTAAAACAACTTTTGAACGTACACATGTTCCACCAAAACAAGTTCCTTCCTGAGGCTATTTTGCAGCGGCACCTTTAGTGCATCTGACGCTTAGCGCCACCAAAGACGATTGTGATTGGTTTAAAGAAATGCCAATAAACCCAGAGCACGTTTGTAGTGATAGGGTGGTGGAGCCGCGGTATCACAGTTCTGCCCGTACACCCGCCTGACCAATCGCGAGGCAATCACAGCTGTCAATCATGAAGTTTCACCCAGTTTTTATAGCATCAAATAACTAATACAAAACAAACTCATCAGAAAAATAAACACTTGAACAAACATCAGTGCGATAACAACTACCTAAGATGACAGAAGCCATCTTTGGGAAAAACTTATTTGACGTGTACTTTGATTTTTTTTTGTTTGGCCCATGTCCCATCCACTAACATGGCAGGGGCGGAATTTATGACCTATACTGGAGCCAGCCACAAGGGGGCGACAAGGGGGCGATCAAGAAGCTTTGGCTTCACTTGCACAGTCTATGCATCAACCCCTGCTCCATCACATTTAGTTTGATGAGCTGGGAAATGGTACATACACAAAACAAGGAGAGCAACGGAAAAAAAAAAACGGGGTGTGAAAATTGAGTATGAAAAAATTACCTTTGTATGGTCCTGATTCAATGATGCCCTCTGTTGTTGAAGCAAAGTTGCTGGAGGTGACACAGGACTCTGAAAGATTTAGGGCCCTGGGGACACTGGGGTAGGAGTCCTATGAAAAATATTCAAACAGGGATTATATAAACAGACATGCAGCAAAGACAGGGAACTTTCTGCACTTTCTCTATGTGTGTTAAACATTTTGGGTTCACCAAAAATTAGAAAAGGAAAATATATTAAAAGGGGGAGAGAGAAGGGAATGACATGCAGCAAAGGGCCGCAGGTTTGAATTGAACCCGCGGCCGCTGCGGCAAGGACTGAGCCCATGTACATGGGGCGCACGCTCAACCAGGTGAGCTACCCAGGCACCCCTTATTTAATCTTTAATATAATTTAAAAACGGAAGGTTGAGAGGGGCACAAAACAGAAGAGAACCATTAGTTTGGTGTGGGTGCTGCTACTGTATTGTTATGAAGGGCCAGTTGGGGGGAATGGTTGATTGTAGAAGCAAACATTTCATAGCATTTATGTCACACTAATGATTGAAGTCAACTCACTGCGACCCTAAAGTAGCAAACATCAGCTATGTGGTGTACTGTATAAACCTGTGTATGCATTTACATTCAATGCCTGAGCCAACTGTTTAAAGATTTAACATTTTGAGGCTGCATACATTCTTGTGGCTGTGGCAGCCACCCTGCCAGACTGTCAGTGTGACTGTGGGCTATTAGAGGTAAACAGCAGGCCATCTGGAAGCACTGCTGGCTCACAGGCACATGCATGAGAAAGAGAGGGCACCCTGAGGTCCCCATCAAAATGACTTCACTGCAGAAGAATCTCACCTTGACTGTCTGAGGACGTCATCGCTACATGGAATTAAACCTTTTTGTAGAGCTGCAACAATTTCTTGAATTTTCATTTAAAAATGGGTCGACAAAAATTAATCTGAAACTATATTGATACGTTCGTTAATTGTTTGAGTTTATTTTCAAGCAAAAAAGAAAAGCCAAACATTTGCTGGTTCCCGCTCCTTAAATGTAAAGATTCTGTGCTTTTCTTTGTGACTGTTGACTGTGGATGAAAATAAAAGAGGGAATTTGATTAGGCATTTTGCACTGTTTTCTGATATATCACAGACACAATTTAAATTAAAACAATGATGGTTCATTTATAATGACAATAATTGCTGGTTGCAGCCCTACGTTTGCATACACTGCCAAAGACATCAATTTTGTACGTTTGTTTGCACCGTTAAATTTCATCCAGGAGTAGAGTTATTAATGTTTTATGTCGAGCCAATTGCATCATATCAAGGGGTAATAGTGTTGTTAGGGACACCATCTTTCAACCAACGACTTAGAGGACATAGTCAAGGCTTTGTTTGGGAAGCCAGGAGGCTTCCATTGTCTGAGACAATTATACAGTTTTGAGAGATGCTGTGCTGTTCTCAAAACAAAGCCCTTACCCTCTGGAACACGGTCTCAGGGCTCTGATCCAGCTCTCCGTTGCTGGTGACTGGGATCTCAGCGGCTGAGCTTCTATGGGATTCCTCAGTCATTGTGCTTTGCTGTAATGAGGAGGGTGACAAGAAGCAAGTTATTCTTTAAAGCTTTGGGGGGTGGGGGTGGAATCTCCCCCTATCTTGCGAGGCCTTTTGTTATATCATTGGGGGAACAAATTCTAACCGGGGGAGGTTCTTGGGCCGGGCCCCCCAAGGAAATTTTGAGCATCAAACACTTCACTTCCTTCATTCATCTCCTGTATTGTTCAAAAACTTTCTGCATATTCAAAACATCCCACGTGTTTCGGGATGTTTTTTAAACCGTTACAATATTTTTCATTCATTATTATGATTAGATATTTGAGGTGGGGGTTGCACATAAAAAAGGAGTCAGGATCCACTCGTGGGACACAACAGTTGCGGGCTGCCATCTTGTGGACACCGCCCTGGTGGAAATGATTGGCCTGGGCCGGGATTTAATACCGATAATAATAGTTCTGTGGATATTACATAGAGATGGCATGGCAGTGTGACTTCAGAGTGAGTATATACATTGGTGATAACATTTTTGTTAGTTTAAACATTAGAATATCTGCAACATATTGTAACATCCACTGTTACACTGATTTGACCCAAACTGCCCCACCCCAGAGAGTGTTTACAAAACATAAGCCTGTATTCGTGTGAATCTGCCCTCTTCCAGGACAGGGTGGACAGCTTAATGAGCTATAAGTCAGTTACGTTACAGTATTACAACATTTACCAGGACATCTGAAGTTCCTGTGCAACAACCGACAGCAATTAGATTTCAACACGCCCCTATTTTACGACACCCTTTCTGTTTAATTATTAAACACAGCAGGATGGAATCTGTTACCAAGAGCATTTCACCATCTCCCCCCCTTTTCTTGGTTTAGCGGCGTATTGAACACATCTTATATTATGTGCTGCCACCCATTAGGCTATGCAAAAAAAAGCATCGCCTGTTCGCCATAGCAATGCTTTGTATACAATATCTGGTTTCCAGTTGCCATGTTCACGTCAGAGTTTCCTAGCAAACACAAGGCTTTGTGTGTTACAGTGACATCATTTTTTTCAGACCGCATTAAACCCAGTCTGTCATGTTTTATAACGGGTCATTTTGTGGTTAAACTCGAGAAGAAAAAAATAAATATCCTGTGATGCAGGAACATGCATGGAACAAAATTCTCTCTTGACCTCAAATATAATTAACAATCACGAGGAGAGACCTGTTATGATCTTTATAAAAACGACAAACCGTGGTCCCTCTTGGTTGTTCCTGTGGATTATAATTACACGGCGACACGTTGGCTTGCTTAGCTGCACATTTGCATGCTGGCGTGTAGCAAGCCACGGGGTGGAGACAACAGTTTGTGCCAACATCAGTTTTGTTTAGCCTATGATAGACTGGCTGCCTGTAGTTGCAGGCTGAAGATACAGCTGTGTGAGTTTTAGGAACTACGACACTGACCTAAACCACTATGAAGCTTTACATGCAAGCTCTGAGAGCAACAGTGTAAAGGTGGTTAATGTGGATTAGTGACACCGCCTGGCAAAAGGGTTAACACTGAAAACATGTATTTTAAATCAATAAAATCTGATTTGAATCTTTGAACAAGATCCTTCAACTCTAGGTGGACCTTGACCAATGTCTAAATAATGCAAATGGCTATCGGATCACCAAGTAAGGAGATCTGGGTCTCGTCTACGTAAACTGACTAAGCGGATTTACTCAGCGAGCTAAAAAGTGAGTTTAAATCAATGAACACATTTCATATGTGAAGCTAGCATGTTTGGTTTCAGTTTATTTTGTAAATGATGTGTTTACTCACTAACAACCAGGTTAATACTGGGTTAATATATTTGACTCTAGTTCAGACTATGACTTTGAATGAAATTAGTTACTTAGTGACCTCGGACACAGTCCCATTGATAGAATACTAAAAAAAACAATTAATCAGACGATACAGTACACATAACCGCATAGCTTCTTCAAAAGGTGCCCTGCCACACAAAACCATTTTTACTTGTATTTCTTGAAATATGTTAGGTCCGTTTGTGTTATGTCCTGAATGTGAAAATGAACTGCCACCCCCTCTGTCAGCTCTAGCCACTGAAAAGAAATAAGCGGAGAAATCAGGCCAATTACAAAAGCTGGTCAGTCTGACGTGGTGTTGCCTGAGCTGATTACTATTCATGAGCTCGCCCAGTTGCTCTGGGTAAAGGATGCTGATAGCCAGGCTCTCATTGGCTAGCTGTTAGCCAGTCAGAGTCAAGCAGCTTAGCTCGTTGAATATTAATGAGAACTGGCACAAATTGAGCTGAGTCTTCCTGCAGGCTTTCTATACTACGCTAGAATGGCTTGAAACAAGGTAACCAAGGCATTTCTTCCACAAAAAAATGTTACAGAGTCCATGGTAGAACTTCAGACATTACCGCAAAGTAATGTAATACGTGTGGCAGGGCACCTTTAACTAAAGTCTTAAGTCACTAAAAAGGTGGGTCATCTATTGCAAATACATGAAGATAGTATTTTGCTTTGATCACAGGGTGTCATCTGATACTGTAAGGTGTGTTTATAAAAGGGTTAAAACTGGTCTCGGAGAAGAACGCTTTAAACGTGTTAGGATGTTTGGCTCTCTGGAAGTCAAACCATCTCTTTGTAAATCCAGAACCAAATATTTCTGATTTGCTGAACCAGAATATAACATATTAAAAAGACCAAAGTGAAGACTTCATGTGGGTACGTGTGATAAAGACTTTACTTTGAGTGTTGTGTCATGTGACAGACACATAAATACTTGAAGGCAATATGACGCCTGCATGCAGGCAGATCAGCACAGACATCAAGTTTAAACAGGCTGTCTGGTAGAGGCACGTCTCGGATTACGTGCGTTTCAAAAACAGAGCGTAACTTAACACCGATTGTAACAACATTTGCTGACCAGCACTGTTTGTTTTCTTTTAATTTAGCTGTGGCTGTTGCAGAACTATCCATGTATCTCAATATACGATTCTTTTTATTTTGCGAAACCTGATGGGACTCATTCAGCCATGTAATCCAAGATGATCAGGGGGTCTCAGAGCAAAAATTATCCAATTTAACATCTGCAAACATTCTGCAAGGAAGCTTGCTAATATCAGTCTACAGGAGCACTGAGAGTATAAAGTGGCTGAAAATTAATGCAGCATATGAAAAGGCAAGATATGGCAAGTCATCTTGTGCCGTTGCCTACAGTTCAGTATCCTGGATACAAGCCAACATGACGTGGGAGGAAGGGATTACAACAATAAACGAATTGTCCAATTAGCTGCGTCAGCTGAAGAGGAAGGAATCATGGCTTGTCTCTCAAACTACAGCAGAACGTGACACATAACCACGTCGCACAATGCTGGGATTAAGCTGCAAAAAGGACGGAAAATGTATCTTTAAGTAAAATCTAGAGATTCTGGATTACAACTGTGCTGCATTTAGGGTTACTAAATGAAAAAGGTTTACAAAAAAAAGGACATTTTTGATTTTAAATTTGTGCGATCTGATGTACAATACTGGCACTGAGCCCGAGACAGCGAATGTGAATCGACAGCCTGAGGAGTCACACATTCCAACGACACAAGAAATGTGGGACTGCCTGAGAATGTGCAGCCAGGAGTCCAAATCCGTTGCACTTAGCCAACCATGTGACTGGCTGACAGCGTGCAGAACTCAAAAGCTCTACCCAGCTTACAAACAGGGAAACATTTAAAGGAAGTGGCATCATTAAAACATCATGTACAGTACATGTCACTTGCACACAAACAGTCAGTGTCCAACAAAAGAAGGCGAAAACGTAGAGAAGTGTATACATGACTTACACTTTATAATAATATACATATAGACTGCATAGAAATAAACAGCATGTGTAAGATAAATCCTTCTCAACAATCACTTTGAGATAGGCCAGCATGTATACAAAGCAGAGGAAGTGTATGAAGCCTTGATCATCCCCAAACACACACGGCACATCACAGAGCAACACGCAAGTAAAAGAAAGAAAGCCACCGACTGCACCATCAGCACAGCTACACCAGCTATATATTCCTAAAAACCTCCAGCAAAGCAGAATGAAATCTAAAACACATCTACCAGGGAGAAACAAACAATCTCTTTACGGCTATAACTCAGGTTCACGTAGTTGATTATATCACGTAAAGCTTTACAACTAAATTCAATCTAATACTCAATGATCACATTGGAAAGAGACCACCACCACGACAGCAAGTGAAGATCGAAACAGCAACATGAACAAGAGCACAATGAGGAAGTGCTAGAAGAGTGTCCAAAGTGAAGGTAAATATCACCTTTGTTTCAGTGCGAGAATCTCCACCTTCCTCTGGTGTTTCAGCTGTTTCAACATGACGATTTGTCTCGTGTCCCCCATTTTCTACACTGTCAGACATGTGTGCAGCATCACTGCCACTGCATGTCTTCACCACACTCTCTCTCTGAATGCCCTCATCCTCCTTCTGAATAGCCTTGTCACCGTTTTCTGCATTTTCTTCAGTGCTGTCAATATCAATGTCGTACAGCACATCATCTCGGTCATTTCTTCCCCTACTGTTGTCTACACTCGCCTGTTTTACATCCTCCCTCAAACTCTCCTCTGCTTTGTCAGCCTCCTCAAAATCCATTTGAGAGTCCTCGGCTGAGGTCTTCCCCGATTCAGCCTCAAGACTAACTTCAGACATACCTGAAAACAGACAGATAAAAGGGTATAAATAGGTCCTACCAAGCTAGTAGACTGCTCATAGTGCACTAATACAGTACAGTAAAGGAGTGCAATACAAGTATACCCCCATTTTGTGCCTGTATGTGAATATATTATCATTACATTCAAGTCTGGGCTAAGGATTTATTTTTCCTTAAAGATAAATCTCTGACAATATTTGAAAACCCCTGAAGGTTGTTTATAACACTTGCTGCTGTTTAGATGGTCTTACCAGAAACCTCACAGACTTCAAGCATCTGGGTGAAAGCACTTGATAAAAATATATTTTTTACTTTTTCCTCCCATGTTGTGACTCTATTTTTAAGAATGTAGCTGGAATGACAAATCTCCTTGCTCATTTTGTACAACACAAGAACAATATGAATGCATTATTATTGTGAATGAATGAAAGTATGTAGGATAGATAGACTTTGTTTGCTCCCAAATTGGACATTTGTTTGCACACTGTGTACACTAGCCATGTCTATGAAACATACAGCACAAGCACATACACCCCCACATAAAACATCCATACACAAAAATAGGCAAACTCAAATTTTCATTTTGGCTCATTTCCTACAAATCAGGCAAAGAGAAAGGCCACTTCCAGCTACCTTCATTGATGGGTTTTCACTTTGTAAAGCCTTTGACTGGATTTTGTACGAGTTTGTGCCCTACAAATACACTTGAATTGTATACTGTTCTGTTAGCTGGTAAGGCAAGGTGCTCATTTCCAGGTTTTCAGCTCCCTGCAGGAAAATATGACCCATTTCTATCGTGTTTACTGAGTTAGGTTTGGTACTTTAGTGACATTAAGCTAGATGGGAAATGACGTGGGTGCGACTATTTATACAGTTGACACGTCAAACAACACTGCTGCTGTCACAATGTTTGCTCTGTTTCTCTGTAACATTGCACACCGGAACTAGCTCTCACGTTTAACAGAACAATTACCTGTTGCAGCACAGTCACCTGACTCGCGAGGGTGTCCAAATGATAAAATACTTATACATGCTAGTAACGACACATAACATTAATATAACTTAATGAAGTGTTAGTGTTATATTGCATGGTTAAGGCTATTTGGAAAGCAAGCATTCAACAAACATTTCTGTAGTTTCACCTCCCAGTCAGTTAGCTTAAAGCTGTCCACTACTTTTAATGTATGAAAGCCGTTGACGTGTTTGCTGACGTTAACCAGGTCAACCTAGCTTAAGAGAAGATAACGAACCTATGAAAAACTTAAATAAAAGCACTTTAAATGGTTAACGGTATTTTACTATTCCGCCATATATGTAACTCAACGCCACAAGGGAATGACACAACTTTAGTTAACATTAACGTTACCTGTGTGCGGTCGTGGCTAACTATTTAGCTGCGAACTGTTAGCCGTTGTAGTAACGTTAGTTCACTGAACTCCTTTTTGTCGTGCCGCACTGTGCTTCTTCCTGAAAGGCAGTGGGCCTGCTGTTAATGCAAACGTTGCATATAAATATTCTACTAATTTATCATCGATGGTCCTCGACTCTCCTGAAGCACACTAGACTTGTTGTTTGAACCCCGGAAAGATTGATCCACTGTGCGGGCCGAGCCCTCGGCTGTCATCAGAGGCAGACCAAATCATTTGCTGCATGCGCTCTCCCCCTGCTGTTAAAACATGCTCTTTGCAGTTTGTGTCCAAGGTCTTTAAAAGGTTACTTTAAAGGAAAATATATTCAGACACGTTAGGTAAAAAACAAGACAACGAGCAGACTAATATTCTGGTCAAGCTTTCCTCGTTAATGTTTATCTCAGCTACAACTACAGCTATCTCCCTGTAACGTTGGCTTGTTGGCTACAATGTAACATCACACAACAAACTCAATTTCCCATATGCCCCGGGATGTGGGACGCACAGTTGCGTTGCAACGCAAGCTGATCGAAGCTTGGTTGAGGCAGTCCAGCTAGAGGCCATATTGGAATATATGAAGTCGGCTTGCACTTTGATGGAATTGAGTGTCTGTATTTTTGAGAGTCTCTAAATCGCTATCCCTGATTTATACCCGAGTGATTGCGCCAGGCATTCCACTTGAGACCCTGCCAAGTCTGGACGGCAAGTTGTCTCGCTTCGTTTGTGGAAAAAATGAGTCCAACCGATGCTAAACGAGGGGCTAAACGCAGGAAGAACAAGCGGGGCGGTGGCAGTAGTTGCAGTGCTGTCTGCAATACCAGCGGTGGCAAGGCCGGGGTTGCCTCGGCCCTTGGCTGTGCGGGAACATCAACATCTGCTTCTGTCGTCAGCTTTTTAACACCTGGCAGCACAGGCAACGGGAATATTGGGTCCATCGCGGGCATAAACGGAGAGGTAAGAGTGTCACGCAATGGTAACCGGTGGATGTCAAAACGGGGCGACTAGCTAGCAGCGTTATCAACGACACACATCTGATTTGGGCCCGACAGTGATGCGAGTAGGACAGCTAGCTAACTAACTTAACCTATGCGTAGCTAGAAATTAACTGGCTTAATTGCCACTAATGCTGGTTGCTGTGCTTTATGGAATACCGTGCCAGCTAGCAAGTTGTAACGTTATAGCTGTGTAGTTAAACTGGTCTCGTTATATGGTAATAAACTGCCGTAAACATTAGGCTAATTGTGCCCTGGCCAAACGCTGTGACTACCATCGTTAGCTCAACAACTGAGACACCACGAAGCATTACTTTGAGCTAACGTTAATACAGTCCATGTGAAGATTACAGTAGCCAAACCAAGAATTTTTCGGGAGCATCATTAGGTTCAACAAAGTTGGAACACAGGCTGCTATTACACATATAAACATTAATGCTAGCTAATGCTAACAGTGAAGAGTACTAACAACTTCAGCCCCGTCGGGCCTCGATGTGTTTTTACAAACTGACCTTCTCCTTTTCTTGCTTCTAAAGAGTTTAACTTGGTTATGTTTGCCTTATAATCTAAACCAACTAACTAACTTCAGTTATCCAGTGTAGCTTAGTTATACACCATTAGCGCAAACATTAGCACTAAAACAATAACTCACATTGTACCATACGATTTTAGCTATTTTTGTATGAACTGACCCATGTTTAAGAGTTCTACTCATAGATGTCTGTTCACAAGTTAGTTGGTTAGCTTTTGGGGTCACAAATACCACACTATACAATACAACAACTGTGCATTTGTCATTTAAAGGTAAACATAGGCTTTCATTTAGCAAATGTGTGTATTCTAATGAAACATGCAGAGACAGCTAGCCTCCTAACTAGTAAATAACCTGTGGATGTTGTGACTCTCCATCCAGACAAATCTTGCACATCATGAGAATTACATACTCTATTCATCATAAAATAAAATACACTCAGAAGTGCTGCATGATATGTTTACAAATTGGATTAATTGTAGTCAGCTGATTTTCTACTTATATTGATATACAGAAGTGTGTAAAATGTGTAAAAAAAAAAAAGTGTCTAATAACACAGCTGACCATCCACTATTAAGTTGTATGTAATTATTGGAGCCAAATTATGTTATAAATGTTAAACAGGTTTATGCAAATTGCAGAAAGATCAAACATAACCTAAACTAGATACTACTGGGTGCAAGTGGGCTAAATGTGTAAACATCAGTTATGGACACATAATGTTAATATGGCAGTCTACCTGCCTATCCTGGGCATGCCTGACTGTTTGGCCTAACAATTTTCTGGCTTGAGTGTGTACCACACACACATGGCTTGGAAACTCAGAAAATACAGATTTTTACTTCGCCATGTAGGGATTTGAAATGTGATGTTGTAATTGACCTACTCACCAAGCCAATCAGCCATAGTTCCTAAACAAAATGATC
This sequence comes from Sander lucioperca, assembly GCF_008315115.2. NCBI lineage: Eukaryota > Metazoa > Chordata > Actinopteri > Perciformes > Percidae > Sander > Sander lucioperca. Next base: position 20,026,479 of record NC_050176.1, read on the forward strand.
AATCTCAGCGATAGACGATTCACTCTTATAGACATATTATATGTTCCTGGCGTGTAAGTGTGGTCAGTTCTATGTAAACACTGAGTTGTTTGTGTCCCTCAGGTCAAAGTAAACAACAGTATTACACCACAGTTTACGGAAGGACCAGTGAATGCTGACTTCTCCGGGGTCCTTCAGGTAAATTTACATCAGGTGTTTCAGTTCATTTGAGGCCACTGTGAGATTTTCATCCAAAGCCTTGTTCCATCTTGATGCCAGAAGATAAAGCACACTACAAGATGGCTTAATTTTGGCTTTATTTTATTGCCTTTACTCAGAAAATGTAAAACATTCAGTGCAGCACTTTTTTTTTTTAATAACAACAGTGTTCTAGTGCTGATAACTCAAATGCAGCTTTCTGTTAGCATTTAGCCATATTTAAAGTGACTGTCAACAAAAATGTGGCCTTAACCAAACTTTATATTGTCCTGTTGCAAAGATCTTGGGCAGTAACATTAATATCTATAAACATAGAAAACCAGCTAAACTGGATATCAAAAAATCATGATGATTGACTCTCCTTTTTCAGTGTAGTCAGAAAATACTACTGCTGGAGAAGTTGAGTAAACCACAGCACCCTCAGATTCAGATTCTCCTGGGAACTACTAGTACACCTATAAAATGTCGCTGAAATGGATGCAAAATAGCTTTTGGGATTGAAAAAAGATTGCTTCTCTCTGGCAAACACCGCCAATGTGGATATCATTAATTGAAACTTCTGGCTGCTAATTATGTGTTTGTGCCGCTCTGTGGTTCAGTCAATGACAAGGCTGCACATTAAGAAAAGGTTCCAGTGTTTTAATGGAGTGCAGAGGGGGCGGTTTAGACAGCTGGTGTATTCAGAGTGCAGAGTGCAATGGCTTACAAAGGAATAGAGTGTGACCTGTCTTGGTATATAGCAGATATACAGTATAGCAGACTGGTCAATCTTGGAGCCATTTGTTTTCATCTTAAACCTTATTTTTAGAGAAAGGCTTTCGTTTGACTGTCTATAACAAATATTCAGTTTTCCGTCAAAATAGCGTGTGTTTTCTTTGAAAAATAAATTATAACAAACGTTTTTTTAAATGTTTAATGCAAATGCTAAAGTGGCTGTGTACCTTCTACTTCCTTCTACTAACATGCTCACCACAGACCCCATTCACGTTTGGCTTAAACCAGCGGGCTCCCTACACCGCAGGCGATCGCTGCCTCTTATGCCGATGTGAGCGCAAGGACAGTGCTGTGCCTTCAGAGGCAGGGATCTTGGGCCAAAATGGTACGGCACAGCCCAACAAGACATCCAGTGCCCTCCAGCTGCCTCTGTGGGTGTGCTCTGACTGCAGGCGCACAGTGGAGAAGGAGGACCGACACACTGCTCTGGAGCAGTCGTTGGGGGTAAGTCACCTGGGTATGGAGAGTTTTAAAGCCGTGGGGAAGGTGTAGAAGTTAAAAGATGACGGTCAAAAGTTTGTGGCTGAGGGAACTGTGGTTCCTCTGGTTCTTTGAATGATTCCACAGTTTCCAAAACATTATCTGTCTCAGCACTGATGTCAGATAATCTGCCGTTTAACTCACACAGCTGCAGTCAGTCTTTCGGTGGATGGTGTAGCTCTTCTGTTCACATCCATTTCTCTGCCAGAAAAGCTCAAACAGATGGAGCAACCAGAAGCAACATCTGTTGTAGTTATAAAATGTTACAAAGGACATACTATCATTTATATTTTTCACTTGGCTTCACTTTGAGCTATAGCTAAATAACAGTATGTAGGTCAAACGTGCAAATTGTGTGAAGTTCTTAAAACAAAATGACAATGCAGTGGATCAACTACTTGCAATACTATATTCAATATTTGTTCATACATGATTTATATTTGTTGTTTTCAATATCTGTATTTCTAACTTTCAGATGTTCTTTATACTTTGTAGATGTCGGATTTGATTTACATATCAGAGCATGACTGTAAATACACTCTCAGGGCTATGCTATATAAATGCCATTATGTCTAAGACTAATGACTATTCATATACAGAGCTTCTTTATGTTAAGACGACCTGGCTATGTGCTCAGCCTGCAACTTTGTAAGGACAACACCAATTGTTGCGGCTGTAAGCACTCCAACAAAGTGCTGCGGCAAGGGACTAAACGCAAGATTTTATTGCAATGATGTATTCCTCCACACGTAAATTACAACTAGTACTGCAGTTACCAAATGTAAGGTTACTTTATGAGTCGAAATAAGTGCGTTAGAGCGGCGGTCAACAGAAAGTGTTCGCTCCCAGGCTCACCCCCTCTCTGTCAAAGCCCAAAAAACCCAGGTGAAGCAAACAAATATGTTATCACTTCCGCTCAAACCGTGATGAAAACGCCCACCACCTACAATAGAAGTGCACAATATAATAATCAATAAATAATATAAATGAGACCATAAACAACATCAATATGTGGCTCCTACACCAATGTTGAAGTGGAAACATCTTGTGATTCAACATAGCTTTTTTTTTTTTTTTTAAACTGGAAAGTCACCTTTCTTCCTCTGAGTTGTGTTCATAAGGGTGTTATTATTCAATGTAATTAATAAGGCTCTTGGCTATTAAAGGAACACGGCGACTTATTGGGGTTTTAGCTTATTCACCGTAACCCCCAGAGTTAGATAGGTCCATACATACCCTTCTCATCTCCGTGTGTGTCATAACTCTGTCTGACGCCCCCACCGCTAGCCTAGCTTAGCACAGATCCTGGAGGTAACCGGCTCCATCTAGCCTACTGCTCCCAATAAGTGACAAAATAACGCCAACATTTTTCTATTTACATGTTGTGATTTGTATAGTCACAGCGTGTACAAATAACAAGGTCACATGAGACACAGCCACCTTCTAACCGTATACACACTGGGAACTATATTCTCAGAAGGCGAAGCACTGCTACTTCTGCTACTTAGGCGGAGTGATTGGCTCGCAGCACCTGAGAAGCCCCGTGGTGAGGAGCAGAGAGTTCGCACAGAGTCAGTAATAATCACTCCGCCCAAGTAGCAGTGCTTCGCATTTGTGTGTGAATTTTGAGACTGCCCTGACTTGGCTCGACACACAAATGCCTTTTTTTAAACAGGGAATGATCTGCAACCAATCAGATATCTCCCTTGTTTTAGCCAATCACAAGAACGCACCCCACGTGGGGGATTGTTTACTTATAAGCCAATCACATGAACGCGTTCACACAGCGCTATATGAATATGGTGCAGGCGCGGGCTAGCGCGGTGGAGTCATGGATGTATTAAGAACAATTTGTGTGTTGTCGTAGCAACCGGTAGCAACATGCGTGTTCATGAGCTTCTTTCTCGTGTCTCTTACAAGTGGCGAACTCATGAACTCGCCATTTTCATTGTCTAAAATATTCACTAACGTTAAACATTGTGTTTTCGTTGTTCCCTATCGTTTACATGCTTAGCTAAATAAACGATAGATGTATTTAGCTAGACAACCAAGGAGATTTAATAATTATGTTGTGCTACTAGCTAGCTAGCTACTAACTAGCGCTAGCTGTTAGCCTGCAGTTTCGTGAACAAAGCTCATCCATGGCTTCAGCTCTCATCCACGTTACAAGCTTTACAGCATACAGCCCTCGGATGTATCATAAGAGAGAACCATGGCGATGTAATCACTATGTCTGTAGTAACGTTATGTAGGCATATAGCTAGCTATGTAGCTATAGATCTTAATACAGCCATGCTAGCTACCCCTGATGTTAGCAACTAGCTAGCTAGCCGATAGCCCGCCAGTTTGGGAAACGCTAATGACGTTACATCCACGTAGCTAACAGGCTTTACAGCATAGCTACATACATCCCTCGGATGTATCATGACTTCATAAGATAATACCGGATAATACTGGACGTATTAATAGAACACATGGTGAATTACAACCATTAGCTATATCCATTATTACAGCTAGCTACATGAGCTCGGGAGAACAGTCATGTGAGCGGGCGGGCGCAGTCCCGCGGCTCTGCTCACGTCCACTATGCGCGTTCATCATGCCCAATTTAATAATTCTGGATTCGCTTCTAATGAATGTTAAAAATGTTAAAAACGTGACGTTTTAAACACTTTCAGTGTTCGAGCTGGTGAGTTGATATACCCAGAAACAAATGATCCTCTGAAATATAGACGTTTCTTTCGCCATGCAAAGTCTATGTGAAAAGTTTTTCTGGGCCATGGGGTGCAGTACCACCGACTTCTCTTAATACATCCATGACTCCACCGCGCTAGCTCGCACCACATTCATATAGCGCTGTGTGAACGCGTTCATGTGATTGGCTTATAAGTAAACAATCCCCCACGTGGGGTGCGTTCTTGTGATTGGCTAAAACAAGGGAGATATCTGATTGGTTGCAGATCATTCCCTGTTTAAAAAAAGGCATTTGTGTGTCGAGCCAAGTCACGGCAGTCTCAAAATTCACACACAAATGCAGTGAAGTTTACAGACCGCAAGCAGTTTGTAAATCAAGATATATTTGTGTGTGCGTTTCTGAATTTTGTATGCATTTGTGAATCTTCTGTGCTTTTTAAATTTTGTGTGTGTATTTGTGAATTTTGTGCGCATTTGTGTATCGTGTGTGTATTTATGAATCGTGTGTGCATGTATGAATCCTGTGTGTGCATATGTGAATGTAGTGTGTGCATTTATCTTTATTGAGACTCTTTTAGCTCCATACAAATAGGGTATTGCATATTGTAGCAGAATTCTAAATGAACATTATCTTGTGTTAGGTGCAAGATTTCTGTACCTCAATGAAACATGGGCTCTAAAGTCACCTTACTGCCTTACAGGTGGCAGTTCTAACCGTTACGTTGTTGTTATGCTATTGATCAGGCTTTATATCAAGGCTTGTCAGGTATGTCCGGGGGATTGGTTTTCCTTGTTGTGGGTGTGGGTTCCTTGGACATGGCTGCTTGGCTTGGGTTGGGTTTCCTCATAAATGTATTGTTCCAATGCATCCTCACAGCAGTGGGGTACCATGCTGACTCACAATGTCATGGCCCTGTAGTAAACCGAGCCAAACCACTGGAAAGCTTGTACTGTGAAGCGGTTGAAGTTTGCCTGGACAAAAAATGTAACAATGAAATACAGTATAGCTCCAATAGCTTGGCAATGATGAGATCAGAAACCGGGGAGGCTCCTAGCTTAGTGACTGACTGCTAACCTCAAAACTCCAACATGTGATTCAAGTGTAAGAAACACTTACTCCCTGCCATTCCTGTTGGATGGATTGGTTGGCATCGTGTCCGTATTACAGGTTCTTAAATCGGCCTTAAGACTCGCTCCATGGATTGGCTGATCCCAGCTACTGTATCTGGACGACTTCTGTGGTCGGCTCATAGCACGTCTTCATTCTTGGCCTTGTAGCTGCCACAGTGAACAAGGAGAAAGTTATTGGTGTTAACGTCCAGACCTTTGCAACCGACAGATCCAGCTTTATAAAGATACCATTCTTTCTTGGAGAAAAACAGTAAAAAAAACCCTCCTAAATAATAGTATAGTAGTAGTAGAGTAGATCCACATTGCCATTATATGCTTTATTTTATGCTGACTGTTGTTGTTACCCTGCGTCGTTGCAGCATGTCAGGAACTTTAAACATCAAAACATAATAAGCATCAAAAGACATAATTGTGATTCAACAAACACATTAATTGCTAAGTTTCTTTGCTCTCTTGCATCTTGAGCAAAGTATAAAAAAAAATGTTCTGTATCTTAGTGTCTGTGTGTTATATTTCCCACAGAGCCAGGACTTCCTTTTGCACATGCCTGTGGGTAATGGAAACCTGGGCCAGGAGGCAGCCACAGGGGACAGACTGACCACTGCTGTGCCTACACTACCCATGCTCCCTGCCCCGGACCTCACCGCACCAATGCCTGCCGATACAGTGTGCAGCTGTGAAGCCTGCAATGAGAGACGGTCAGTTCAGAGTGATGACCATTCAAAGTATATTTAATTTCAATGTATTATTGAATCTTTGTTTTTAAAGTCGATGGGATCTTAATGAAATCACGTCCTGAATAACAGGGAGATCTCGGCTGAATCGGAGAGGGAGTCACAGCAGCTACAGAACCACTGGTCGGAGGTTCGCTACCTAGTGCGCTGCATCTACCGACAGACAGGAACACCGTTAGCAGATGACCACGACCAGCCCCTGGAGAGAGACAAGGAGGGCATGAAGGAGCTGGTCGATAGGTAAAACTACTTTGTCTTATTTCTCTCTTTCAGGGTGTTTGTCCACTAGGGGTCTCTATTGAACTGTGGATGCAGGGAAGAAGCCTCTAATAAAACAACCAGGCATGACAGCTTTGGAAAGGAATGATGTCAACAAGTTGAAACTAGTGCCATCTCTACTGTAAGCTGTCTGGTTTAAAGCCCCATAAAATTGCATCTTTACTTCCTTGATATGATGCATTTCCTGTTGAAACAGGACCTTTGGCTCTCCCATGACTCACTGAGGGAACAATTTAAACTGTAGACCAAGGGGAGATTAAAGGTCCAATATGCAATATATTTACTGTATTAAATCAAAAAATGACCACAATATGTCATCAGATATTAAGGAAACATGTTAAGTTGAAATACTATCTTCTCTGACAACAATGCTAAAGCCAGTATTTTCTCCTTAGAAATTTCTATTCCTGAATGGAATGTCTGTGTTGTTGTCGTCAACTGCCCATTTTGACACCTGGATTGCCAGACATGAAATGCAAAAACAGTGTGTGGCAGCCGTAGCAGCAACCAAACAAACTGGATTACCAGAGGTAGATTCATTCTACCCGACCTAAAGAAACTCTGCATCTTTCTAAACAGTTGCATGACCAGAGACATGGTAAAACACGGGTAAATAGTTGATTTAAAAGATGGAGACAGGTTAGAGCCCAAAAGGACGCCGAGTTGACTAATTTCCTCCTGAACAGGTAACTGAGCATAGAGCTTTTCACGGCTACTAGTAGGGATGGGCATTTTCAGGCATTTCAACATCCGTGTGCTCACATTTGAAAAGATGAATCACCTTATTTTCTTCCTGTAGACTCTGTAAAAAGGACCCCTACCAGCTGTATCAACGGTTGGAGCAGCAGGCGCGTGAATATGTCTTGGAAATGAAGGTGCGGCTACTGAAGCATCTATCTACAGGACCCAAGGCTACAGGACCAGCGGGGACCGTTGCTGCAGCCCTGGGTCCTCCTCAGGCCTACCAGTTCATCTCCCTGCTGCTGGAGGAGTACAGCGCCCTCTGTCAAGCTGCACGCACCATCAGCAGCTTCCTGCTCACCCTGGTCAGTTTACCTTCTGTGTAGCCAGAGCCACAGAGATACTGTTTGCTGTCCTGCAAGTGGCATCAAAGGCATTTTTTATAGCCTGTTTTACTGTATTTGCTTCGTCTATAGTCTCTTTCACACAGCCTGTTCAAGGCGGGACTGTTGCGCTGTTAAACCGCCTCGCCGTTCTGTATAAATAGAGAATGAATGGGGGGGCAGAGTTGTTCAGCCGGCAGCGGATGTAGTAACAGAGCTGAATCGACGTCTGAGTTAAAAGGACAGCCGGCAGAGTGGGTCTAAGTGACCAATCATAGAAGGGCCTGTGCCTCCCTTGGTTTCCGCCCAAAAGTGTCAAAAGTCAGTTTCATTCAGGCAAGCAGAAATCAACTTCCAGAGGAGAGTTAACCTGCGAGAGTGTGTATGCCCTCCAGCGCTTGCAAAGCGAGGTGGCTGCTCTGTGCGCGTGCTGCTTAGTTTAATACACACAGGTGGCATTCTTTCCCTCTTCATATATGTTGTTTAATGCTCGCAGCTGCCTGTACAACTCTCGATTGTTGAATTGGTGTGCAAAGAGTAATATCTGCGCGTGTGAAATGATATAATTTGCTCGTGAGCATGGTTTATCGCGCTCGCGAGATATGACATAATCCTGACGCCCCACCTATGATTCTAACCCCTTTTTTTTTTCCTCAGGAAAATGAGCACCTCCAGAAATTCCATGTGACGTGGGAGCTGCACAACAAGCACCTTTTTGAGAATCTGGTGTTCTCTGAACCGATCTTGCACAGCAGTTTACCTGCACTGGTTGCACAGCTGAAGTAAGATATAGTTTTACTAGTTTAAAAAAAGATATGATGACTCATCCATCATTATCACTTAATCTGTTACTCATGACCCAAATTAGACCAATGTTCCACACTCAGTGTTTCAAAATGAAAGTTGCATTTTTTTTTTTAAATGAACTGTTGATCTTACTGTAGTGAACAAAAAAAAATCTACAAATCTCTTGTCTTAAATGATAAAACAAGTGTCTTTAATAACTTGTCTTATTCTGCGTATTTTTTAGACATGGCACAGCCTCCCATGATTCATACAATGAAGATATGTACAGGACCTTGTTCGAGAGCTACCATCAGCTGCAGCAGGAAATGGCTACGGTGGCTACTGAATGGCAGGAGTGTGAGAAGAGGATTGATGACTATGTAGATGAACAGGTATACACATCCAAGACAAAACAAACATTTGATACCGGAACTAATGGTGTTTTTCCATTACATGGTACCTGCTCGACTCGCCACACTGTGCGTCCGTTTTCCATTGCAGATTTTAGTACCGCCTCAGCGTGGCTGGTCGTCTTATATGCCAGCTCGACGCGCAAACCAGCACACAAGAATGAACATCAGGCCACTTGAGCTTGTTTTACAGTTCTGCGGAGGCTCCACGCAGAGCTTTCGCCGTAGCCTATGTAAGTGGCCTGATGTTTATACTTGTGCGCTTGTGTGTGCGTCGAGCCAGCGTGTGTGTGTGTGTGTGTGTGTGTACGTAGGCTACGGCGAAAGCTCTGCCTGGAGCCTCCGCAGAACTGTAAAACAAGCGGCGCCGCAGTAAACTGCCATGACCTTAACGCGACACACACACAGAACGTGGAAGGTGTGTTGTTGCTGCCACAGCCAGAAGACACATTTTGTTTCAAATGAAGCTGGAGGCAGCAAAAAAAAAAAACACAGCTGGCTGAACTATTTAAAAATGGCGGGTTTGTTCAGAACACCCCCGTCTGTCGCTTTCACGTCACCTTTTGGTATCGGCTGAGCTCGCTTGGAACCTCGACTGAGGTGGTACTAAAAAAAGTACCTGTTAGCAGGTACCAGGGACTTTTTTTCGGAATGGAAAACCAAAAAAGGCGAGTAGAGTCGAGGCGAGTCGAGCAAGTACCACGTAATGGAAAAGCGCCATAACAGTACTTGAGGTGGTACTTGATAAAGATGCCGTAATTAAAGCTGTAAGGATGTGACTCTTTTACAGTTGCTTTTTAAGGTGGAGGGTCAGAGTCTCAGCAACCAAAGAACAGAGCCACACAAGTCCTTGATTAGCAAAAACGTAAGAGACTTTAAAAAAAGAAATCTTATCTTCAATTTTTTTAATTTATTCCATTTATGGTATTAAGTTTGTTCTTCTCATTATCTGCCAATTTCCAGACTTTGAAGACTAAGCAGCGAATGCTGAAGGAGGACTGGGAGTTCTTTAAGCAGAGAAGATTAATAGAAGAACAGGTACACAACAAGAATATGGAGCCATCATGGCAGATTTTAGTGTGCAATTCTGCACTTCAGAGCAGTTAATTAATTTATTTTTTTACATGTTGTTCTCTTTATAGTTACCTAACAGTAAGAAGTCTCCCCCTGGAGAAAACAACTTTACAGACACTATGAGAATGCTATCATCTCGTCTGAGTATTCCAGACTGCCCAAACTGCAATTATCGAAGGAGGTGAGTTCCCAGGGTTCACTGGGATTTCATTTTCTGCCCTGAGATGTCACTTTCAATGTTGCGAATTCAAAACATATTGAAACTACCTTTACTGACAAATCAAAGAAAATATATTCTTGTTTACCTTTTTAATCTATTTACATGTTTGTCATGTTTGTCAAACGTTTTTCAGTTTTTGAAAGATTTCATTCCCTAACTTTGAGTTGTCAAGTAATTGAACCCAAATTATATATTATGCCCATTTCTCACCTAACCAGTGAGCTAAGTGTGAGAAAACTTTAAATTTGGCGTTAGTGTTCTACTCGGATGGTGACATCTGTAATTCTTATTGAAATGGTTATCCAAAGTAAGGCCACTATGAACTCAACTTTTAACTCTTAACTGCCCCCTTTATCCCCAATAGGTGAAGTTTGGCAATAATAATTATTTTCTCTCCATATAATTGTATTGTGATAAACGTTACTATAACAATACATTGACAAAAACATTTAACTTTACGCGAATGAACATGAGTTTTAACACCTTGCTTTTTACCATGCCATTTTGAATACTCAACAATATTGAGATAATGCTGTGATAAATATTGCAATTAAAATTTTGACCATATCGCCCACCCTTATCAACAGGTGCACGTGTGATGACTGTAGTCTATCTCACATCCTGACATGTGGCATCATGGACTCTCCCATCGCTGAGGACCTCCACATCAAGCTGCCCTTGCAAGGGGAACCTCCCCGCGACTACCTGGCAGAGGTGCACCCTCCCAGCCTCTCCTCTGGCAGTTCAGCATCTGGCTCCAACTCCAGTTCTCCCATCACCATTCAGCAGCATCCAAGGCTCATTCTGCCTGAAGGGGACACCAACACTTTGTAAGTCAGTCACTGTCCTCTCAAATGGTTGTTAATGCTTGGTAACAAATCATTTAGGCACAGTTTAGTATTGGGTATATCAGATCATAATTGCACACCTCTTCCTATAACCAATCCCCCCCCCCCCCCCCCGCCCCCGCCACTAACATTAATACTCATTTCTCTCTTCTCTTAGTATTAGTGATGATGACGAAGTGCCTCCGTTGTCCAGTAAGTTCGGGGACATCTACCCTATGAGTGGTTATGAGGATAACAGTGTTGTGACCGCTGCTGTGAACGGCCTCCATGATGACATCAATGGGGAATGTGAAAACATGGAACTAAAGGCACGGGTGAGTTCTGTACTGATGTATATTACTTCAAAAAAATGCCCAAGATTAGTTGTGAATTTCCCTGCCGAGTTTCTGGATGATGAAACTGATGTTCATTATGAGTGGGCTACCAGTAGTTCGGGAAATGTTTCTTGTACTGTTTCCTAACCCATTTGCTGATTTGAGTCTTCTTTGTCCAACACATTTCTGTATTAGTCTGCTCGTATGACCAGCAGCAGCAGTTCATCAGAGGGTGACGAGGAGGAAGTTGATGGTGAGATTGGTGGGGAGCCCCGAGGGCCGCAGGAGGAGCTTTCCTCAGGAAAGACCAACAGTCCTTCTTACAACCACCAACAGGTGTTGTAACACTTTTAATACGCTTTTTTTGTGTTATATTTGCTTGGAAATAAAGTGAATGAGCCTGTTCCGCATACACAGCTATTACTCCAAAGTATGTTCCCATAATTTCTAAAAAAGGAATGACAACTGGCGCTTGTCCCCATGTCACATACTTGAACTTTGTCAATAAAATGTTAGAAAATAGCAAATAAAAATGACCAGTTGTCTTGTTTTGTCCAACTGTCAACAATTGTGGAAAACGCAGAAAAGCAGCAAATCCTAACATTAAAGTAGCTGGAACCAGACCATTTTTGCTTGAAAAAACAACTGAAATGATTTATTGATTGATACAATTGATGCAGATACATTTTCTGTCAATTAACTAATTGTGTCAGCATACACATAAGTAAATAATAATCATTTATTACATTTAAGGACCGGGCAAAGGGACCCACGCTCCAGAATAAAAGCAGACAACATATTTTGAATTTGTGTTACCACTCTCAGGTAGAACAGGTCCAGCATGCCTGCGAGTGCCACGTGTGCAACCAGGACCCCAGCTCCTCCACCCTGGGCCCCGCCACATGTCTGCCCCCTAGTCGGCTCCACACTGCACCTCCTCCCACTGTTGGACACCAGTTCTTCACAGACTGCAAGACACCCCCGGCCCACCCTGCCCTCCACCTCTACCCCCACATCCACGGACACCTGCCCCTACACAACTTCTCCCGGCCCTTACTGCACCCTACACTCTACCCTCCCAGTCCTCCTCTCACTCACAACAAGGTGAGGATAATTCTTGAGCCCATACATCCAAGACTAGACGTTTTATTTTTCTCCTGATTACTTTTTTTTTTTTTTTAAGTGTATAGAATTATAGATATGAGAGTCCCTTTAAAGGGAAATGTATTCATTTCCTTATCACTGGGGATTTTTAAAGTTTCCAGGAACAATACTGAGTTTAGTTGTATTCTAGTTTCAGTTAGTTTCACTGTAATTTTAATTTTCTGCCACAAGGGGTCGGACTGAACCAAATCTAGGAGAAGTGAAAAGAAATCCAAAACTGTATTGTACAAATCGGTTCCTCATAATCCTAAACTAGTGATATGATTTGTCTTGTAACTTAACTTTTTTCTTTTTTTCCTTCAGCCTCTGCCCCCAAACCCTACATCAAACCACTCAGCGGCCAAGCAGCCGGCCTTCAGCCCGTCGTTACCGGAGCACGTTTACCAGAACTGCTTTGGCGGTGCAGGTGGAGCGGGTGACTGGAACAGCTCACTGCAGTGCCTCTCGCTCAAGTTTGAGAACCTGTGGGATGCTGCTGTGATGAAGAGCTGGAATCCATCTGTGCTGTTGCCCGAGTCCCTGCCAGGTGAGCTACTGTGGCACAGCAGAAATAATCAATAAAAAAAAAAAAAAATCTCAGCAAGTCGAAGACGGTTAAAGTCATGACTTGTCTCGCATTATTTATCAACAGGCGACATGCTCGGACCACCCCTCGCAGACCTGCCCCTCCCCCCAACATCATCTATCGGCCCCCAAGGGGAACACCCCTCACTGCCCACCCCTCTACCCCCCTCCTGCTCCGCTTCCTCATCGTTGTCATCGTCTTCATCATCGTCATCATCGTCGTCATCTTGCTCCTCTTCAGAAGCCAAACAGCAGAAGAAGAGTGGCGCCAAGAAGAAGTGTCTCTACAATTTCCAGGATGCCTTCATGGAGACTAACCGAGTAGTGATGGCCACCTCTGCCTCCACGTCCTCTGTGTCCTGCACTGCCACCACTGTCCAGTCAAGTAATAACCCACCCATCCACCTAGCATCTAAAAGACCCAACTCTTTAGGTAATATAGGTGGTAGGAGCAATGGTTAGGTTTGCACTGATGATGATTAAATGATGGGCCACACAGTTATTACAGTCAATCCATTGTTAAAACCCACCAAGTAAAATGTATTGCCTTTTAACTTTGCAGTCAAAATAGAGACAACGGGCAAAACCAAGCAAAAAAATAAGTGTAGTCAGTCATAGTCCTGCTTTAAAGTCGAACTGATCTGAACTTCTCCTCCCTTTTTGTGTAAGGAAACTAACTATAATTGTACTGCGGCCATTTTACATAATGTTCCATTTTTCAAAAGAGGATACAACTGTTTTTGCAAATGTTTGTGCCTGGCAAGCTACGCTAACTAGCTTACCAGCTTGCTGCTGTTAGCACTGATCACTAATGCACTGTAACACTAATGTAGAGGGCAGTATCACTGCAAGAAAAAAAAAAAACTTCAGTTTCTTCTATTTGGGAATTACAGTTTTGACCAAATAAGTACACAAGTAAAAACAAACAATCAAGGATATATATACAGATTTTAAACAAAAAATTTAATTTCAGTTCAACTTTAAGTCAATCTTTTTATTAAAAATGAGTGAAAGTTATAATTCTGTATTATTTGCTCCATTGTGTGAAAGCTTTGTGAATAAATGCGTGTTTTGTGACAAAGAACTAAACAATGCTCTCAACCCGTATACCTTTGTCTCCTCTAGATGATGTATTTCACAATCTAGGTAAAGAGGACCATAGGCAACCCGCTCCAGCCCCCCCTAGGAACTGCCCTACAGGACTGACCTCCCTCCCTCCACTCTCGGGCCCCACCCTGCCCCCAGCACCCACCACACACCTTCCAACAATGGGATCCCAGCCCTTTCCAAAGATGGCCGCTCCAGCCCCAGACTTCATGGAGGCCCACCAGGGTTTGTGCCTCCCGCCCACCGAGCCTCCAGCCTCCTCAGCAGATGGTCCGGTCAGTGCCCCACCCAGTGTCTGCAGGTAAGGCCACCACCATCTCCTACAGGCTCAGAAAGATGGACGCCCATTATATATCAATGACAGACTGATGTTGGAAAAGGGGATTTTGTTGTCTGTGATGAAAAGAAAACTGTCTGCCGGCACCAATTTTTAAGTAAAATTATTTTCAGTGATCCTGACTGTGAAGGACATCGCTGTGAGGCGAATGGGGCATACGAGCACCAGCCATACGACGGGGAGGAGAGTCAGGACGAAGACAGCTGCTCCGAGCATAGCTCTTCCACCTCCACATCCACAAACCAGAAAGAAGGAAAGTACTGCGACTGCTGCTACTGCGAGTTCTTTGGGCATGGAGGGGTAAGAGACACATTTATTACTCACTGAAATTGGCATGTTCACCTCAAATTTACATGATTTTGGGTCAAGGTAACTTGAACTTGGGGGGGATGCCAATTTAATTAGCTTTTGAATTTCCATGAAGAATCTTGAATTCCAATTCTGCATTCAGTTTAAGTAAAATTTTCAGATGTAATAAATCCATTTTTAAATTGACATTTAAGTTTTGGTCCCTGTAAAACAAAACAAAATGGAAATATGGCATTTACACCCCATTGATTCATAGTTTGATAGCTTAATGTAAGAATATATTTATGGTGTATTTATAAGTGTCCTTAATGATCATTCTGTTTCATTTCCAGCCCCCAGCTGCTCCTACCAGTCGAAACTATGCAGAGATGCGGGAGAAGCTGCGCTTGCGTCTGACAAAACGTAAGGAAGAGCAGCCGAAACGTGAGGAGCAGCAACCGGTGATAGAACGAGATGGAGGGGTAGAGGACCACAGGCGGGTGGAGGACCTATTGCAGTTCATCAATAGTGCCGACAATAAACCTGCCTCCAGTTCTAAGGCAGCCAAACGGGCCAGGCATAAACAAAAGAAGGTAACTGTTCCTCCCAATCACCTCCAGAAGTCTTTTTAAAATAGTCACAATAACCTCCAGCGCGTGTCCATCCAGCCTAAACCACTACAGTAACTCTGGTAGTACTTAATACACGGCTCTTTTTTTTGTCAACAACTAGGATTTATTTGGGGTCAAGGTTGTCATAATGCTGAAAGTATGTATGTCTCTGTGTGCTTCAGATGGAGGAGAAGGCCCGTTTGGAGGCAGAGGCCCGTGAAAGGGAGGAGCTGCAGATGTTGGAAGAGCAGCAACGGCGACAGCGGCAGGAAGAGGAAGAGGCAGCGCTTCAAAAGGAACTGCTCCGGCTGCATGAGATGCAGCACCATCGTGCTGCTAAGAAGAAAAAGAAAGAGAAAGCAAAGGAAAACACCGCTCCCCCACAAAACAACCCACAACCCCTCAAACAGACAGCTCAGAACGTCCTAGATAACTTACAGAACGGAAAGTCACAGTCACTGCTTCAAACCCTCATCCGCCTCCCTGACCAGAAGGAACCCAGATTTGACCCTGTACCCCGGGTTAGGCCCAGCACACAGCACAGCCCAAAACACACTAGTGAGAGGGGGTTTTCTACTGAGACCCACATCCCCAACTGTCAAGCCATCCTCCACAATGGCACTCCTGCATCTCAGCTTGAGATCAACAGTAAAGTTAAGGCCAAGCAGCCTGCTAAAGTGGCCACTTTTGAGGCTGCTGTAAAGAAAGCTCCAGAGCTACCCAAAAGCTCAGACGTGGCAGCAAAGCTAGCTAACGGCACCTCCCCCATCACTACGACAGACACCAAAGCAACGCGAATCAGGCCTGCCGAGGCCCTGGCTCCTCTCCCAACCACTGAACCAAGGAGGGAGGACAGGTGTAATATCAGAAGCGCCAGTGGGAAAAGGCAGCAGCATCTACAACATCCGCTGACCCAAATAAAGGAAGACAGGAGGAGTCCACCTGTGACCAACCCTTCCCCGTCTCCCCCTCCAGCGTTGCAGTCTGAGCAGAATGGCAAACCTCCCAGTGCAGAATCCCCACAGCCCAAAGGCAAGACCAAGAAGAACAAGAAGAAGAAGGGGGACAAGATGAACACATCGATAGGTTGGTATTACGATTCGCTATTTGATTTTTAGGATTCAGGTGTGTGTTTATGTCCAGTAGTTTTGTTTTATTTTTATTTTATTTTTTTTAGGCCTTTATTTGTATAGGACAGTTTAGACTTGAAAGGGGAGAGAGAAGGGGAAAGACATGCAGCAAAGGGCCGCAGGTCGGAGTCAAACCCGCGGCCGCTGCGTCAAGGAGTAAACCTTTATATATGGGCGCCTACTCTACCAGGTGAGCTAAACAGGCGCCCATGTCCAGTGGTTTTTGTCTTAAAATACTCATATTATGCTTTTTGGCTTTTTCCCTTTCCTTTATTGTGTTATATATATTTTTTGTGAACATTATAGGTTTACAAAGTGAAAAAGCCCAAAGTCCTCCCCAAAGGGACTTACCATCTCCAACAGAAAACACTATTCACAAACTGCTCCAAACAGCTCTATTGTAGTCCAGCCTTTACTTCCATAACGAACGGACCACACCTTATAATGCTCCCCTAGCTGCTAGCATGGCACGCCCTCATACTCTGCTTCTGACTGGCTAGTAGTCCTTACCTAGCTACTGAGCATGTGCGACTCCCAACAAAGATGGAATAGAAGTGAGATGCCTCACTCTGTAGCTAAAACAGAGAGCTCAACACACAGGGTGAAAAGAGGAGCTGCAGCAATGTGCAGTACAACAAAAAGATGGTGTTTTTTGAAAATGAAATCATGTAAACCTATTCTGGTACAACCTCTAAATACAATTATGAACCTGAAAATCAGCATAATATGAGCACTTTAATCTCACTCCTGACCTACTACTGCAGTAGCAGACGTCATGCTACTGTAGGTGAGGGAAATACGAACTGTGTCCTTAACGGAACACTGACCGGGGACAGCTAGATCTATTTCCTCACTTGTCTCTTGGGTATTCTGTGTACGGCATCACAGCGTGGTTGGTAAATGCGTGCACTGTGCAGATTGCTGCTGCCATTTACGTCTCACTGCCACAAGCAGGTAGCATGGCGAGTTGCTTAAAGTAGCTTTACTTTATGTCACAAATATTTGTGTTGCACTTGCACACTCTGCTCGTGCTCTTATGGCTCGGGTAGGGGATAGATAGCATTCTCAACAATCTGGTATAGAATCTCCTTATCAAATCTGAATCCTTTCAAGATACTTTTCCCCCACTTTTATTCAAGCCATTATTTGTAGAATTTCCAACTTTGGTGCCACCCAGAGACTACTTCACTTCATAATACACCTACAACATTAATAATACATTTTAAAATAGCAATTAACATGCATTTATGTTATTTTCTTTTAGATGATGTATTCTTGCCCAAAGACATCGACCTGGATAGCACTGAAATGGATGAAACGGAGAGGGAGGTGGAATATTTCAAAAGGTAGGTGTATTAAAAGTAACTGACTGCCAAATACTGATGAGATATTTCTGAAAGCTTTTCTCTTGGTGTCAACCACAGGTACTCTGTGGAGTTTTGGACTAATAGTTGCGCTATAGAGTAATGTTTTTATACAGTAAATGTGTAAGCACAGATTCCGCTGTTGACTGCTGTTTGACAGTTTGTGTCAGCAAAGGCAATGCAGAAAACGACTGCTAGCAAGCAAACACGGATGTAAACAATGTAGGTTTTAAAATCATCAAAATTGCCTATTTTCCCCCCCCAAAAAAACAAAACATTTAAAGCTATAGTGCGTAGTTTCTGTCTCCACCATGAGGAATTCTAAGTAATGAAGACAAAACTGTCGGTGAGTCCACATGATACAAGCCTTAAGGCGCTGACAAACCAATCCGATTATCGGCTGTCGGACAGTCCGGTGAGGTCGGTGACTTGTCTGTTCGGTGTGTTCCGTGCCGTCGTCAGTCGGAGGAGCCGTCGGCCTTCATTTTGGCCGATTTTGACTCGTTGAATCGGCCGGTGGGCAGTCAGACTCAATGACCCATCTGATTGGTGGAATGCTAGCCCTTGACTAGCGAATCAGTGCAAGCTCCTTGAGCCTGTCGCTGTGAGATCCATGGCTTCACCCACTTAGTGCGGTTTCTCCTTATTTTTCGCCTGCGACATCTTTCTTCTTCCACAAGAAGCCCGAGAGCTGAGTATCTTTTTTGAAATACAATACAGATTAGCTCCGCCTGCTGTTATGGAGACGTATTACGTCTTGCGCACGCGCAGAACGTACGCTCAAGTCGGCGTCGCTTCGGTGTGTTCCGAGGCACTTTTTTGGAAGACGGGAGCCGTCTGATCAGTCCGACTGCCTTTTCTGCCGATATTCGGCCGTCAGGTTGGTGTGTCAGCGCCTTTTACGTGATCGCGCACCACCCCCACCCCTCCTCCACGCAGTTGCTAGTAGCCAAGGAGGACACGGAGGATTAAAAAAAAATGAACTCTTCAGAAGAGGTAATTATCGTCACTCGAGTTTCTGCACGGGAAAGTCACCGGACGACACAATCTTCTGAACATAGCCATACTGAGAAATACAGACGGGGTGGAGCTGATAGTCTTAATTAGCTTTGTAGCAACTCATTTGGCAATGGCTTGAATGTAACGGACAGTTGTTAATATCACAAAGTTACGCACTAAAGCTTTAATCGGGAAGGAAATGCATGCAACACGTTTATTAGGCCTCAGAGATTTGCAAAATGTGTTCTGGCGAGAAACCTTACATGAAAATTCATCAGGGGGCCTTTTTAACATTTCAAATTGAGGGAGTATGGCTCTTGAGAGGGTTAATGTTTTTTTTATTTTGTTTTTCTTCAGGTTTTGCTTGGATTCGGCCCGGCAGACCCGCCAACGACTTTCCATCAACTGGTCAAACTTTAGTTTGAAGAAAGCTACGTTTGCTGCACATTGAGGCTGTTAGTGAGTGACTATCAGGACACAATCAGTACCTTAACAGCTATACCAACCCACACGTCCCCGTCCCCCCCCATCCCTTTACCTCCAGCCAGCTGTTGTCCTCCCAGAACTTCTCTCCCGCTGTGCCCGAATCACACCCACGCTGCCTTGCTTTGTTCTTGTCGCTGTGTGGTTTCAACACAGGCTCATCTGGACTGATCTACCTGCAGAGCTAAAACAAAAATTAAATTAAATTACACAAAAAGAATCACAAAATGCTACTTTACAGCCGATTAATTTTCCTTGCGTGCTTGTGTGCTTTTAGTCCAAGTTGGGCATTTCTCTTGACTGAAAAAGCCATGGTCTGAAATTATTTTCTTATAATGGCTTACCTGTAGTCAAAAGATGCTTACTATGTCTGGATAGTTTCCTTCCAAAAAAAATAAGAGACAATGGAAACTACAAAAAATGAAAAAGAAATGTAATGAATTAAAAAGCTGTATTTGAGATATTGTGGCTTACTATCCCATTGTTTCCCGTTCCTAGCACGGCATCTCATCAACATGATTGACAAGGGAATGGGCTTGGTCAGCTGGTCTCCACTCCCTGCCCCCCAACATCCCCCTCCACCCTATTTCACAGAAAGGAGAAAAGCGTAATACTTGACAATGTTCTTTTTTTGGTTTTTAAGTTCTGTTTAACAAACTGTTGAGTAAAAGTGTACCAGTTACAGTTTTTGTTTTCTTTATTTTTGACCTGTAGCCAGCTTGTATCAGAATCCTTTCAGAATGAAATTGAAAAAGAACAATACTCACACTATCAATCTGTTATAGAGTGTATATTGTATTAACACTGAAGCCAAACTGGCTACTTTTAACATATTGTTAAGTAATATTAAATCTTGTCTTTCTTTTTTGAAAGATGGAATACAGTAGTATGGCAGGATTATGCGTCTTGTGTCAAATCTTATTTCCTACATGCAGAAGAAATTTCCAATAAAGGACATGGACACCTAAACTACACATACATGTAAAGAAATAGTTCAACATTTTGGGAAATAAGCGCATTCACTTTCTGGCGGATTTTCATTTTAAATATAAGCAAACAGCCGGTTAGCTTAGCACAAAGATGAAACGGGAAAACGGTGAGACTGGCTCTGTCCAAGGGTGATACAAAAGGGGTTTTTAAACCACACTAATTAACACATTACATCCCATTTTTTTAATCTGTTAAAAAAAATGACATGTTTACAGAACTCGAGTCTCTGCTGGTTGCCTGGCAACCGTTTTAGAGCCAAGAAATAGTCCGGGACATTATCCCCTGTAGAGCAACATATTGACGTTTTAACACATCCATCTTTTTGTACTGATTAAACAAACGAGATGTAGCGTTTTGAAAAGTGAGTTTTAGAGGTGCTGGTTGGCAGATTTTTGTACGAAGCTGAAGTTGGTATCTGATTCGCAGCTTCCGATTCGGCAGTTAAGGGGAAATTTAAGGGGAACTTAAAACTGTCCGATTCAGCAGGGAAACATAATTTACATTGCTAAGTGACTGATCCTCTGTTTTTTTAACCTGTTACTGTATTGAATGAGTGTTAGTCATTAAGGTAAATTATTAATCATGTCTAAAACACACTTTGTGAAAGGTTTATTGCAATAAAGGGAGATTTCACCGTTTTTTGCATATGCAGACCACATTGGACCAGGTCCAGATCCCAAACCACAATACCTAGACTTGTCAAATCTGGACTAAATTATCCCAGAGAGGCTAAAGAGTCTTAAAAACCCAGTTTCAGATTTGTGATGGCATTATTCTATTTGTGAAATGGAGATTTTACCGTTTTTTGCATATGTAGACCACATTGGACCAGGTCCAGATCCAAAACCACAATACCTAGACTTGTCAAATCTGGACTACATTATCCCAGAGAGGCTACAGAGTCTTAAAAACCCAGTTTCAGATTTGTGAAAGCTTTATTCTATTTGTGAAAATGCAATAAAGGGAGATTTTACTGTTTTTTGCATATGTAGACCACATTGGACCAGGTCCAGATCCCAAAAAAACCCAGTAAAATCTCCATATAACTGTTTCTCCCTGTTTCCAGTGTTTGTGCTAAGCTAAGCTAACTGACTGTAACTTAATATTTAAAGGGGAACTATGCAGCTGTATTTAGCTTAATTTACCTTAATGAAAGCTTCGGAGTCATTGGAATGGTTATGTGACTTTTTTCGGGTTGAATGGTGGTCGTCCCACTCCCCCCTAGCGCCTGTGAGCTGAAAAACCACCCTTGCAACTTTTGGCCGCAAGCCGCCGGCCTCAGCATCAGGAAGTATCGCGTGATATATCAGGTCTCGCGATGTAACGAATTTCTTCACGGCACTGCACACATACGCCTATTCAGGAACCAGCTAACAAGGTAGCTGATCCAGCAAAAAAGAAGCAGAAAGCTAGGAAAGCATTGTCGGAGGAACGGAGAAAGAGGAAACGGCAGACTGACTGAGCGAGGAGTCAGACATGAGTAAACATAGGAGCTGCCAAATATCTATTCTGAAGCTGTAGGGGGAGCTCTATAGAGAAACCTGCGAGCAAAAAGCGAGAAAACAGCGAAGAAATTACCAAAACTGCATAGCGTTTCTTTAACAAATGAACCTGGGTGTTTCTCAATCTCAAGAATGCAAAGAACAGTGTTCTTGGGGAGAACGTTCTTGCTGGTTGTTCTTGGAAGAATGAACCCGCAAGTTCACAAGCACAGAAAACGCTGTTAACAGTTTGAGATGATGTGTTCTTGCTGTTATTGCTCAACACTAGTGATGAATAATATGGCGAAAATTGTTAAAATTGTCCTGTTTTTGGTCTGCCTGTACCGGAAACCCGACCATCATTGAATGCCGAAATGAATGTTGGGATACGGGTGCTGCGAAGTTCATACAAGTTACCAACCAATGCATCCTCGGTAAAATGGGCGTGTCAAGAACTTTTCCAGGAATCTTAACTGTTCTTGGTGAAATGTGAACTTGTGTATTGGGACAGTACAGGCAACACGAGATGACGTTTCACAGGGACACTAGAACACAAGTCAATAGAAGAACACAGATCGAGAAAAGCCCCATGAGAATTGTATCGAAGTTCTCGTAACTCAGGCAAGACAGCACACGGCTATTCCCCAAAATGTCGAATTTATGCTGGATTTGAAGTTATTTAAACAAAAGTGAGAAAATCCCCTTCACGTTAAAAGCGATCATGCCCATATGGAACTGGTGAATCGCATGTACTGCTTGCGACAAAGCAGGAATTTTACCCATTGTTGCTGCTCTGCATGTCTGCGGCTACACAAGGTTGCAGGGTGAGTCACACCCTCAAATAAATACGTGTTCCTTTTGGGAAATCCACTAATTGACAGTCATAATCAATGTAGAAGGCCACTGTAACTGAGTCATGCAGATCCTGGAGTTCAGTTTCAATAGTTGAAGAAAAAAAAAAAAAGGTATCTGCCAATGGGCTACTTCAGGTATTTACATATGTAGCCCCATTTCATATATGCACATGGCACTCTAGGGAAAATTGATTTGAGGCAGTTTTGAAATGAAGTACATTCCCTCAGGGTAAAGTGAGCATGAAATGAGTTCATGCTTTGGCTTATCACGAGGTACGAGTTAATACGTACCTTTCACTTAACGGCACTGACAGGACATTAGTAGCAGTAAAAGCTTTTGCTTGGTGTTTTTCCACCAGTTTTATTTTAATTAAATAGAGGGCCTAATGACATTTTTGTCAACTTTTTATAAGCTATAAATAACTGCTGATTTTCCCCTTCTGCCATGAAGTGCTAAAATATGCTCAATTTAAATGTGGAACTGTCTGGGTAAAGCTTGGGAAAACCAGAAACTAATCTTTCAGTTTTCAAGTTGTAGTTCATTTTTGTTGCTATAGCCTAACCTTGTTTCTCATTTATTTGCACACATACTGTATATAAGGGTAAAGAGATACCCAACACTTCAGGATGGAGAATATTCATATATTTAATTCTTACTTACAAAAGAAAACTATAATGGAGTTTTAAGCAGCGCTTGCTTTTTTTATGCTCGACTCTTATGCTGTAAAAGTATCGTATGTTGATATCTTATGTTCAGAGCCAAATGGATCATGAGTAGAGGAAGTGAGTTACAGTTACGTTCCTCACAGTGGCCGTTTCCTCACTTTCTGAAGAGTGACTCTTAAAACCGAAGGTTTTCACAATGAAAAATGACCACTCCTGCAGTGCAATTTGATGATTAATTGAACTGTGGTAAATGTACTTCATATACAAGGGCAAGACAAAAGGTCTGGGTTTGTGAGAGCTACCAAAGCACTTCTGACTCAGAATTTATTTCAGGTATGAATGACTGTCTGGCTGTTTGTAGAGTGTGCTTGCTCTCAGTCACCGGTGATGCAAGATGGGATCTACCACATTTGAGCAAATGCCCCACAAAACTACGCTAACGTAGACAAGTCAAAAAACACCCAGGAAAATGTCTGAGAGACAAACGTGGGCCGTGATCTAAATAAAACATGAAATTGGCACAGATTTGTGTTTTTGATATATGCAGAGATAAGAGCCACTTAAGTCAGACATTTCCCTAATTTAATAATAGATGTATACGTCTATAGAAGGTCACTTATAAAGAAGTTTCCATCCATCATGTGTTCTTTCAAAATGTTCCATTGTTTTGACCTTTGGCTGTAAATGTGGTCTTGGTTGATGAAGAAAAACAATGGTGCACTCAGCAGTCTGACAATGACAGGGGCGAATGCCAATAGGATTATTAGAAGGGATCACAGCTGCCTTGTAGCTTGTAATCAGAATGCTGATCTTTTCATTGTCAACTGCCTGGAGCGCTTCAGGATCACAAAACCCTTCCAAAGAGGTAATCACCCCCCACTCCCTTTGTTCTTGGCTCGAATCTGCCACAATGCTGGTTTTTAATGTCTGAAACTCACCACAACTGGACTTTCTCACCAAATAAATCTTTTGATGAACAGTCAGCAATAATACCAACTACCTCAACCAACATACGTTAAATCAAAAATAATCTGCTCAAGTCGACAGCACTCCATTTTCAAATAAACATGTCTGCTTTTTTGGGAATTCCCTTATGATGGCGGGAAATTCCCATTCTTTTAGGATACACATAAGATTAAAGGCCGTATCTATCCATTCTGTATTTGTCCGGATAAGTGTCAGTGTCAAGAAGTTTTCCCTCTTTGTTAGAAGTATATACACAACAGCTACATCAGTACATCCTGATGCTTTGAAACTAGTTTCCAACAGGAACTGATCTACAGCTGTCACCTGACTCTTATTAATTCTTTTGTTTCTTAGAAAAGTTTCCAGACACTCAGGTGGGGACTTGTGACCTAGTTTTTTCCACACTCAGATCGGTGGGTAGCGTGTTTTTCTGCATTGAAGTTCAGTCACTTATAGACCCTGTTGTAAAATGCGTGGGTGTGTGGGGCGGGGGGAGAATCCCCAGCAGACAGCTCGTGGCCTTTTTGGGGCCTGTGTGTATTTTCTACCAGTCTGCGTGTGGTTGGCTTTTATAGTACGAGATACTGAAGTTGCCCTTTAAAGCCAAAATTGGAACAAATGGTTCTGCGGGCACATGAATTGGATAAGAAGTGTTATGTAAATTAAATAAATGTCTTGGAAACTAATTCAGCCACAAATATCTTCCCCAGTTAGCTGATGAGTAAGTTAGCATGTGATGCTGCCTGGTGTCATTTGAGTGCTTGGGCAGTTGGGTGATGTGCCAGCTGTCAAATCAAACCTCTTCATTTTGATTTCAGAAGTAGTCCTTCAACACTTTTCTTTTTAAGCATTAAAAAAAAAAAAAAAAACTAAAAATCTTGTTTTTAAAATCTGGTTGAATTTGGTTTTGGTGGAAAACTTTGAGATAGACCACCAAGACAGATTTTTTTCTCAAAAAATCCATACATTTGAGATTAACATTAAAATTATATATTTTACAGTTCTACATTTTGGGAAATACATTTATTCACTTCCTGACAGAAAGTTAGATAAGATTAATACCACTCACGTTTGTACGGTAAATATGAAGCTCCCAATAGCAGCTAAGCTAGCTAGACAGCTAGCCTGGCTCTGTCAAATGTTACAAAATCCACCTATCAGCACCTCTAAAGCTAACTAATATGTTTTATCTTGTGTGTTTAAGCTGAACAAAAATGTTGCAGGCTATTTCTCAGCGAATTCTTGTTTACCGTGTAACCGTTATCCTGTCGATGTGCTAAACTGAGCTAACCAACTGCTTGCAGTAGCTTAATCTTCTCACCTGACTCTTGGTAAGAACGCAAACAAAGCAAATATATAGAAATATTTTATAAAATATTTTAAGCAAGACTATGCAACTAGCAACCACATTTACCGTTATCCCATAAATGACACAAGTAGATAAGAGTTCTACAGTTGGTCGTACAGCAATATCTAGCTACAGTTTGGCAACATTAGCTAACATAATCTATTGGTAAAGTGGTAATGACAAAACCTCTAAGGAGTAATGAATTGAGCAAGATTCCTACATTTATTGCTCATCGATTCAACTTTTCCTTTGCAAGAAGACAAGAATGTGTGCATTATGTATGCGTCTTCTTTAAAAACTCATATTTTTGCTTTAAATTAGCAATTATCAAAAAAAAACAAAAAAAAAAAAACGGGTATATGTTCACTCACACACAGAGAAGACAGTAGTTTGGGTATGTCTTTTCTGTGCACTGCAACTGCCTACTTCCTTTAAAACAGGGGATGTCCAGCTTCCTGTGCTTACTACACTAAACCCATGACAACTGATTAATCAAACAGCACTATAGGCCCGTTGTGTCAAAATGATACTTCACAGCGACTGACTACAGTTGTTGAGGGTTCTTGGATGTAACTTGAGCTACAGTCTCTCTCTGGTCTTCTCATACCCCTGTAGTGTTTGCCATAGTCACATAACAGCTGGGAATATGACTGTGACAGTACAGCGTGCCCATTCAGGCAACACCGGGAAGGGGTTTTCCACCGTGCGCAAGCACATACACGTGACACAGATGGACACACACACACACACACACACAGACACTAAAAAGACATGCACACAGACTTCGATTAAGTAGTGCCAACATTTTCGTGGTTAGGCTATGATCTGTGGTTACAGCTCGAGGCTGCAGACTGTCTCAAGAATTAAAATACACCACGCGATAATGAAACATACTTAAAGCTATATAAATCACCATAAGATAAAGTGTGGGTAAACAGTCTTTTATTACAAAAATAATGTGCCAGCTCAAGAAAGACAGCACTAGATCTCCCAAAAATGAGCATATTATTGTCAGTTGGGATGCAATCTTTACATACACTGTTACAAAAAGTGGATCAAACATTTCTTTTCCAGTTGTAATGCGTTTTAAGATTTTGGATCCCAAAAAAAAAAAAAAAAAAAATATTTCATGGCTTTGGTGAAAAGGCAATAAAACATTGCACGAGAATGCTTTGCCTTTTCCTATTATTTATGCAAAGAGAATAAATATTAATATAATTGTTATATATTTTAAATCTGTTAATATATAATTTACAGGACAGAAATATGTAAAGTTCAATCAAAAACAAACTAATAGCACCAAAATAAGAAGCTTATGTGTCGTGAATCTCTTGCTCGTACGATTCAGTTATTAGCTAAATGTCAAGAAAGTGCAACAGGTTTTTAATTTGACACATTGAGGTATATGATATTCTATATATTGCATTGGCATCCACTTTCCCACCACAATAATCTCCTGCATTGCCACAGGAGAACACTACGAACCCGACGCTGGATATTTAACTATGCAGACTTCAGAAAAGCCTGATGAACTAATTTTCTTGCAACAGGGGAACTTTAGGTTGTACAGTTTTGCTTCACTATGTACAAACATCTCAAGTCAGTCGTTTCATTTGTAGTCAAGTCTTTCCGAATTGGAAACTCCACTCAGGTTATTTTCTGTCGTGTAGTGCTGCTCTTCAGTGTTCAGTTATTGTCAGCGAGAGATAACTTTGTCTCTTCCAAAAATGAGTGTTGTTCCGTTTATAGTTTGGCACACTCTTCACAATGGTTCAGGTACTCTGCGGCGTCTGCGTCGCTGAACGTGGCGAGGCACCGCGGGCACTGTAACTCCGACAGGCCTGGACATTGGTTCCACGCGGGGCTCGGTGTTGCCGCCGCCGCCGCCGCTGCAGCGGCCGGCTGTTGCTGCATCTCAGCAGTGGCCCTCAACAGAGGCTCTGAAGAGTCCTTATGTCGCCGCGAGGAGATCCTGTGTCCTATGTGCACACGGCACATGGGAACCACTTCTCTGTTCTCTCTGCTTGCTCCCTGCTGGAGACAGTTAGGTACATACACAGTTAGGATTGCACAAGCCAACACAAATGGGAATATATGCAAGTTAATGTGCCTAAAGATGCACTCACTAGGGCTGCCCGATATGAAGAAAACATCTAATTGCAATCATTTTTGACTGATATTGCTATATGATTCACGATATTGGAGGGAATGATAATTTTGTATCATTATTTTCCTTGAAAATATTAAACAAAATATATTTCAATGATTATAGTGCGATTCCTGCGAGGATCTGTACCAAACAAATCTGGTTTGATTTGTAGGCCGTGATGTGTCTGCAGCACCACAAGACTTCATTCAAAATGGTTTGACATATGTTTGCCAAATATTGCTCGCCCCCCCCCCTGCGATTTGGATATTGCAATAGTCTTTATAGCGATTTCGATACAATTGCAATTAATTGTGCAGCCCTAGCACTCACCCACTTTTGTTTAAAAAGCTGTAGTCTCACCTGTTTGTGTAGCTGCTGTTTTAACTGATGAACCTGCTCCTTCAGGTCTTGGATCCGGCCTTGTGCCCGCTCTCTGTCGGCACGCTCCGACTTAAAGTCGTCTGCGTAGATGAGGACCTGATTTAATGACAAGAAAGAAAAATCGGTTTAAAAACAAACAAACAAGCATCAGGTGCCTCAAGAGCTGCATGCAGTCAAATTCTACAACTGTAATCTCAGATTCAGCGTAGCAGAATACAGAGATGTACTGAGGCCACGATGTAGCACCGACCTGCTGTTCCAGAGTCTGGATGCGCTCTTGATCTTGCCTCCTCATCTCCTCCACTTCTCTCCTCGTTTGTGCACACTCGCTCATCTTCTCCTCGAGTAAGCCGTTGAGCCTGGAAATCTCCTGATGAAGCAAGCCGGCGCTTATAGAGCCAAGCCCAGGCATCAAGCCCGGCCCAGAGGTCTCCTTCAGCCTCTGGCATAAACCTCGGATATAGTCCTCCCTGCTGGAGTCATACTTCTGCCACTGGGAATTCAGACTTTGTACCTAAAAGCAGAGATTACGACAAAAAGGTTAGATCGCGCACCCTGTTCGGTATTTCAGCCTGATGTGGAATGTAAGCACATTATTGTTGAATTTAGGAGTCATTTTAATATCTTAAAAAAAAAAAAACACACCACCACCTTAATATCTTGTATAAATGTTTGACTTCAGGGAGAAATATGTCATTGACCACAACTTGTAAACTTGTTCTCCGTGTAGACTTACGTATGCCACACGCTGCTTTAGCTGTTGATTCTCCTCCTGAAGTTGACGGATTTGGGCGGTAACACCATTCATGTCGAAGGACTCTGTCATCTGTAGAAAATGGTGGATGAGAGGTTACAACAGGGCCCTAAAAACCCAAAGAAGTGCTCTTTTAAAAGGTCTAATATACACAAGTAAATAAAGGGCAACAGTCAGTCCCCAAAAAGTATTAAAAAACATATCCAACAGTCGAAAGACACACACACACACACACACACACACACACACCTACCTCATTGGACTTTTGCTGCTGAGCCACATCCTCCACTTCTCCTTCTCCCCCCTTCTTATCTTTCTCCATCCTGGCCAGCAGCTCCTGGCACACCTTCACCGTGGCACCCAGCTGGCTGCGCAGCTGGTCAGCCTCCTCCGCCAGGGATGTGCAGAGGACGGCTCGGGTGGCCTCGGACCGATCCCTCTCCTCCAGGGCCGAGCGCAGCCGGTGGATCTCCTGGTCCTTCTCGTGGTCCGGCTGACACCTGACGCTCTCCAACTCCAGCTCCTTTTCTCGGAGCTGCACAGTCAGCCTCTGGATCTCCTGGGAGCAAAGACAGGGAGATTACATTGCATGGCCATATCAGGTTTGTAATGTGCAATCTTTTGGCATATTTTAGGTTTTAAAATTTAGGCTACATACAAATACATGCAGAAATAAAAAGTGGTATTATTCTAATTATTGCTACCAGGGTTCAAAATTAGCACCATCTACTAGCTAAATGCTGGTAAAATATGCAAGTGCACTGGTAGATTTGCTTCACTCACCAGCCCAAAAAAAACAAACAATGGTCATCTATTGAGTGGCAGGTCAAATTTGAACATTTACTGGCCATTAGGCACGTGGACAAAAAAGTTCATTTTGAACCCCAATTGCTACCAATATTTGTTCTGTGTTTGATTTTCTTTCAATCATAGGTCTACTTGTATGCACACGCGCGCGCGCGCACACACACACACACACACACACACACACACACACACACACACACACACACCTGTCATAGGGTTTTTAAAAGTGTATTAGTTCTTGCCAAGACGTGTACCTACATGGAACAGACCTGTGCCACTGTACTAACTTTTCTCCAGCTAATTTTAGACTCCATTGTCTATAAACACTCATCTGCATGAAACAACATATAAGTTAGCTAAGCATTTTCAAAACTATTTTGTTACCTCGGTTTGTCGAGATGCCTTGAACTCCACATCGTTCCTTTTCTGTTTCAGTTTGCATATTTCTTTACACAAGCTCTCCAGCAAAGACTTGGACGGCCCGATGGCCACAGACTCGTTATCTCCCACATTCATGTAGATCCTCTCATATCTCCCCAGCCTCGCTTTCAAATCTGCGATGATGTTGTCCTTCACATAAATCTGTTTGTTCAGGAGGTCGATTTCCTGCCGCGTCTCATGATACAGGGTGTTCAGCGTGCTGCAACTCCGCAGTTTGTCTTTCAGCATGTCGTTATCAGAGTTTGTACTGACGTTATCCATAGTTGGCTTCGTAGATTTGACAGACAAGTATTTTAATAATCCAGCATTTGACGTCTCCGCTTCTAGCCCCGTGTCTTTCGAAATGGACCTCGAAGGTGTTGAGAATAATATCTCCGTACAGTCTTGGGGGATTTCCTAGGGAACTTCCCCGCGGAGTTTTTTGAGCTTTGTCAAACTGAGCCGCCCTGCCTGCTCTAAAATATTCACCGTCGACCGTCATTTGGGAGGTTAAAAGGGGTTTTATACAGCCTGCTGGGGCAAATGGTAATGAAAACAAAAGACACGAATTTTGAATACAAGCTACAGAAGTTTTAAGCTAGGTAACGTTATCACCGGAGGCGGATAAAAGAAATAGCGGTGGTGCCTTCATTGCAGTCGTATACTCGGACTCTCGAAGCGAGAGGTGCAATTTTTCAACGCACCCAAGTGCTTTTTGATTAGCAATAGCAACAAAGTTGCAAAATTGTAAAACAGCGAAACGTGTTCATATTAAGTTGTTCATGTATACGTTTACAAATTGGGCCACAGAGCCTGGGAGTGAAAGGGGGGAAACGTTCCTATCATGCATCTCATAAACAAAATTGTTTAATCCCACCCAAAGGTCATTGTAGTAGGCTACAACAGAAAGTGGCTTCAAATATCATATATAAGTATTAGCTAATATTTTGCATGGAATAACAAACAATAGGCCTGCTAATAGGCCAAAAGCATTACATTTTCCCAACGGTAGTTTACAGGGATTCCACGCAACACGCCCCCTAAACGTCACATCAGTGCATTTGTAGTGTCACAACAAATTCCCCATAATTAAGTTTTTGATTTTCCCAACAGTTATGAACCCATCATTATTGCAGTCGTTTCTCTTCTCTTCATTATGATGTCATTTAATATGTCTGTTCCAACAGTCTGAGTTGCGCAGTTACGGCCACACCAGTGAGTATGTAGCTGTCCAGACCAGACTGGCTGATTCATACAGCAGGATTTGACCCTTGTATGGCTCTTAATGATCCTGTGGGGCATTTCTGCTTTATGAAATTTTGGAAAATGCACTATATCCGTTACCGTAACTCCTAACTCCTTATCTACAATATACATTTTAGGAATTCGCCTATAGTGTCATTGTGCCATCATGGTACTAGTTTACCGTATAATTGTCTTAAAAGAATATTCCAACGATGTCATTCTGTATAGCGAGTATTCCAGAAGATTATGCTGGTAAAACAGGCAATACTCCAAGCATCTTCTCTGCGAGATGTTCAATTGACAGAATATGCCAATATTCAAATGCATTCAAAATTGTAAAATTAAATAGAATTTAAAAATGATAAATGTCACAGAGGATAATTAAAATGACTTGCTCAAAAAGACCAACATAACTCATTGTTTTTGATGACAGATGTATATACAGGGCACTCAAGTTTCTGAACCCATGCTAAAGTTGACTAAAAAGAGGGAAAAAAAAAAAAAAAAAAAAAAAAAATCTTTTGGAAATTGATCTAAATGCCTTAATTAAAAAAAATGGAGGAAAAATCCAACCTTTAAGGACACCAATTTTCTTTGTGAATGAATAATGTATCGTAAATAAATACATGTTCTTCCTTAAAATACAGGGGGCATAAGTAAGTACACCCCTATGTTAAATTC
The DNA here is from genome assembly GCF_008315115.2 of Sander lucioperca. NCBI lineage: Eukaryota > Metazoa > Chordata > Actinopteri > Perciformes > Percidae > Sander > Sander lucioperca. Next base: position 20,058,274 of record NC_050176.1, read on the forward strand.
CCATAGAAGAAGGCAGATTTTTATTTTTAAAGGCCAGTTATTTCATGGATCCAGGATACTATGCATCCTGATAAAGTTCCCTTGGCCTTTGGAATTAAAATAGCCCCACATTACCCTTCACCATACCTAGAGATTGGCATGGGGTACTTTCCATAAAATCATCTCTGAATGCAAATCAAACTAGCTATTAGGCTAACTGAAATAAAACCATGCCAATCTCTAGGTATGGTGAAGGGTATGTGATGATGTGGGGGTATGGTGAAGGGTATGTGATGATGTGGGGCTATTTTAATTCCAAAGACCAAGGGAACTTTATCAGGATGCATAGTATCCTGGATCCATGAAATAACTGGCCTTTAAAAATAAAAATCTGCCTTCTTCTATGGGAATTTAACATAGGGGTGTACTTACTTATGCCCCCTGTATTTTAAGGAAGGACATTTATTTATTTACGATACATTATTCATTCACAAAGAAAATTGGTGTCCTTAAAGGTTGGATTTTTCCTCATTTTTTTAATTGAGGCATTAAGATCAATTTCCAAAAGATCATTTTTTGTATTCCTCTTTTTAGTCAACTTTAGCATGGGTTCATAAACTAAAGTAAAAGTGTCACTGTGGCACAGTGATGAAAGAAGTATTCAGATGATGTAGGCCTACTTAAAAGGTATATAACAAACATACTGTTACAAATAAAAAGGATGCCATTCACAATATGACTTAAGTTTAAAAGAAAAGTAGAAGTACTCATTTTGAACAATGTTCCGTCAGTGTTGGAATTGTCACATTTTTTTCTTTAGCAAAATGTTTGTTTTAGCTGGTCAAGGTGGAGCTAATTTGATCCATTTATATAGTGTTTGGTATCAAAAATGCAACATTTTGTAGTGATTGCATGTTTAGTATGTTAAATCCTTATTTGCTAAGTAACTAGTCAATATAGCTCTCGAACTGCAAAGAACAGAATTTATCTCCGAAAGGTTGTGTAGAAGTATAAAGTGGCAGAAATGGAGATACTCAAGTCAAAGCTTGAGTCTACTCAAGTAGGCTACAGTACTTGAGTAAATGTACATCCACTGTTAGGGATCAGGGCTGAAGCTGGGCTAGGCTTTGAATTCAGGATATATTTATTGATATGCACACCCCTTTGCAGTGGTATCACACACAATGCATAATAATTCATACACATATTGTTACACGAGCAGAACTCCATTCCCGTCATGGCTGGACCCTGGACAAACACTGCACTTCTAATCATCATCAAGTCAAATTGAAACAACAGTTTAGACTGTGGGTGTAGAGTTAAAGACCTTTAGACATTTATTTAAGGGGCCAGTCAGTTGGCCAGTGGGGAGTCCCACGTAGGTCTGAGTCAGTCACACATAATGCCACATGTGGCAGTCATGTGACAGCTGTCAGACTCACATGAATCAAGGTGTGAAGTGTATAAAAAACGTGGGAAGGTGTCACGGTGGGATTTTAAGAAAAGTTTTTTTTTTGGCTTCCAGTTACCATTCACTTTCTGTGCAATTCAGAAGCCAGCGAGGCGCCTCAATGTGGAGTCCCTTCTCCAGTAGATACTCTGAATACAGGTAGTCTGAATATTTGAGATGCCATCCTGACACTCCCGTTTTTCGGTTTCACATACAGTCACACCCTGATCATGCTGCTCCAATAAACTCAGCCAATGTGACACGTGTGATGACCCAGAGAGGCAGGAATGCCTGGAACTCACCACCACTGATTAAACCTTCTGGACGAGTGGCAAAAGACTCTACCCTCTGTGCTCAGTGGGTAATATATTTTTGACCTGTTGGTATAATGTTAGTCATCCAATCCAAATGTATTTATAAAGCACATTTAAAAAAAAAAAAATAAAATAAAAATTGATGATCCAGGTATTACAATACCTGGATGATAAACTAGCTGGACACATTTTACTGCATCACCTCCTAACACAGGTTGACGGGTAGACCTGTAAAATAGTTTGTTGTAGTCCTGACTACAATTAGTTGATTAACTCATTGACGTAAAAAATTAAATCAACACTTATGATAATCAATTTCTAAGTCAAAAGTAAAAAATGTTCGTTCCAGCTTCTCAAATGTGAGAATTTGCTGCATCTCTCATAATTTATATATCAGTGTATTGTTTTATTTATTTTTGAGCTTTGGAATGTTCGGTCACACAAAATTAGCGGTTTTACTTTAACTCGGGGAAACTGATGGGACATTTTACAAATTTCTTACATTTGATGCACCAAGAAATAAAATGTTTTCAAAAAAAGTCTTGAGTTTAATGTTTTCAAATTTGTCATTGTGTGAGGCTATAGGGTGCCTTTTTGGGATTAAGTCAAGGCAAATAAAGATATTATAATGGCACTTGTTCACAGGGTTCCCAAAAAAGAAGAAGTATAAAATACAGGCAGTAATAGCAGCATAAAAACACAAAAGAACAGAATCAAACCAATAACATAAAATAGCAAATACATAAATTGGATGATCTTGAAGAAAGGAGGTAAACGTTTCCATGGGCAAAAACAATAAGCGTGCCTTTTGGTATCTTTTCTCTCAGTAAAATTACATGTAGGAATATTGTTATTGTTCGTTATTGTACTGTTCACTTTGTGAACAGTACAATAACTTCTCACGGTTATCAAAGTAGTGAAAAACAAATGGGCATCAGGAACATAACATCATAACTGCCATGTGTCTCTCAGAAAGGTAAGGACAAAATATGTAGGCAAGCAGGAAAATCATTCAACATGTGGATGTAATTTAACTGGCACTATGCTTACAGACCAAGCTTTATTTAGCATTATAAGCCTATATGTTATGTGTATGTATATGTTGTGGTATATTGACATGCAGGAGTTTGTAAAATTGATGCTGAATCTTTGCTTGTAATAAACCTTTTTATAATCAAGAACAGTGTCGGTGGATTCCTCTTCATACAGCATCACAGCATTACTATTTAAGGCACCACAATGTCATTAGGAAAAAACTGTAAATAAAGTGTTGCAAAAACATCACCACCAAATGCCTCCAATTATCATGACCAGATTATACCATTCAATTTCACTAGATGGCGGTGTTACATTAATAATGGTTTGGCCTTAGAAATATTTTTTTTATTCCTCTTTTATTCGTGACTATATTATTTCCTGCCACACACAATAAAATGAGTAATTTCAAGATGTCGTTGGCAGCTTTTAAATCGCTGGACACTTTATAAAAGAATAAAAGGCAGTATTTGATATTTACACAGTAATACTTTCAAAAATAACTTTACATTGCACGCGCACACACACACACACACACACACACACACACACACACACACACACACACTTGATTATTTGCGCCTAACAAGTTACTGCTCATCAAATCAACACTACCAACCAAAACTCAGATATTCATCCTCTAATAATAATAATAATAATAATAATAATAATAATAATAATAATAATAATACCTAAAAACCAACTTGTGTCACTCAAACAGAATGAAGATGCAAACCAAAGCCCAACTTAAAAGTTTTAAATGAAATATGAAAGTCTGGAGTAGAAAAATATTGGTTTTCATCATACTGCGGTAAAAACGTATGCAGTGGCTCAAGTACAAAAATATTACTTAAGATTATTAAAATGTTGAACAGGAAGAGAATATAGCCAGCTATTTCTCATTTTTGCTTGAGAAAACAGTAGGAATACAAAAACACTAACTGTCTTTGAACATCACACTATGCACACAGGGATCACAGCTTCACTCAACATGCAACACACAATATCAATCAGTTAATCGTTTCTGTAGTACTATGAGAGCAAATGTGCTAAATACCTTATTTCGGAAGACTTAAATTCATACCAGAGCTCTTATTTTTATTTTTTTTAAATTTAACTTGAGTTACTTTAATCACTTAAGCAGCTAAGGCCTTTGACCCTTGTGATGTAATTTGTTCCTTCTAGGACTTTTGAATAATCCTAAACAAACAACTGCTGATGACTTAATCTTGTTTGAGGAATGCCCCATGACATTTTTTTTTCAGTTTAATTCGTAGGTTATAATCCCAGGAATACCAGAAGAGAAAAGAAAAAAGGTCTTAAACTCACACGCATCGCAAGATTTAACAGTAAGCCACATCTGCCAAGGATTGTTTTAGAGTCAAAGCTCTGCTAATTTTCACTCTAACCTTGTACTCAGTGATTCCTTTACACCTTGGACACCAGCTGAGTGCAATTAATGAGCTGACAACGACAGCTGCCCAGAGACACATCACTTTAATACTGGCCATTAGGGGGCACACACTACTCACTAAGTGCAAAATGAATTGGAGTCAATGAACATCACAAAATCTCACATTACTACAATTTAAAGGACTTGTCCCCCCCTATACTTACTTACTACTGTCTGTACTAGATATACATGTGTGCCCTGCTCAGAAGACATGGCCAACCTGTGTGATTTAGCCACTGAAAGATGAGTTTTTTTTTAAGAATAGTGTGGCCTTATTGACAAATTTGAGTGTATTGGGGCATATGTGTCACCCTTCACAACATGGAAATCTATGAGAATTATACTATAGAGTTTTTTCTTTTAAGATATTGGGCATTTATAACTACAAACCAATGTAAAATACAGGAAGTGGTGTGTTGTCTGAGGCCAAGGAGAAACAGGTGGAATCTAGAGAGGAATCTAGGAACTATAATCGCAACCTGTGTGACAACTGCAAAGGGATCATTGGAAAGAGCTCAACTAAACTTTTTCTTCAACAGTGACACATGCAGTTTTTGTTTCCTTTCCCTTCCTAGCACTGCAGCTTGCGAATGCTGCGGGAAATCCTCTTGAACTCTCGCTGTCCCTTCTGCCAGCGCTTCAGCGAGGTGATGACCAGATGGCCGTCCATCTTCTGGCCCATGACCAGGTAAGCAGCGTGGATGTCGTTCATCTCCTCACAGATGCACTGCAGGCCGTCCTTCAGCCACAGCTCCGTCTTCCTCAGCTCGCGCTCTGTCACGCCGTTCAGCTTGTAAATGGTCTTGCTCTTGTTCTCCGGCACGATCTTGGTGTCACCGTTGATGTAGGAGATCTCCTTCACTTTGATCTTCAGAGCTTGGTACAGACAGGAGAGAAAATAAGGGATTTGTTTTCACAAAAACTATATAGAGATCATCCTTTTGAGCCTCTTGAGAATGCTTATGTATTTCTATATGGTTTAGTACTAAAAATGCATGCAATAGGGGAGATAAAAAAGTGAGGAGGGAAATGGTCACAAAACACATTCTTTCTCTGCACCTTTGAGTGTAAGAAACACATTCAACAGTGAATTCAACTTGGGGCCCCTGATCTTCACTTTGGGAACTATTGCTCTAATAATAATAATAATAATAATAATAATAATAATAGTTGGCTGGACTACTTACCAAAGTCATTCTTACACAGGTTGTCAACTATTTCGTTGTCATTTTCATCTGTTTCCTTGCAAGCATCGCACACTCTGGGCACTGAAAGAGAAATTAGATTAGGTAAAAAATGACACAATATGCTATAATTCTACAGAAAATGTGCAAAGTAGTAGCAGAGGGGACACACATATCCAGATGTGACCACAGTGGATTCTGGCGCAATAAATGGACAGATGATCTATTAATATGTATGCGCCACTAAGTAGATTTTGCATTTATATTTGGCCCTTCTCAATATTTGGGGATGGCAAATTTGCTTCTGAAATACAGTTCTACAAAGCCTTACCTTCTTTGGTGACTGGCACAACGCTGTCAATGCCTGCAGGCGGTATGCACAGGTCATTGTCGAGTGGGAAACGGTCGCAGTCCAACATCTTTGGCCAAGGGAAGCCAAACGCGGACATCACGGGCGCGCAGCCGTTCCTGACGCTCTCGCACAGAGATCTGCACGGCTGTATGGGCTCGTCCAAATCGTCCAGACAGACGGGAGCGAAAAGGGAGCACAGGAACTTTCTTGTGTCGGGGTGACATTGCTTCTGAACCAGCGGGATCCAAGACGAAGCTTGCTGCAGAACTTCATTCATGGTTTCGTGTCCGAGCAGGTTCGGGAGGCGCATCTCTGTGTACTCTATGTCGTGGCACAGGAGGAGGTTTGCAGGAATTGGCTTGCAGTTGTTCTTTTTGTAGAATAATTCATGCTGGCCGAAGTTGTACATTCCGTGGATAGCTTCCACCCAGGGTATTGTTATCAGCCACAACACTGACACTGTGGAAATAAAAGCCTTCATTTTGCATGCGCGTAAAAAAATTAAAAAAAACCCTGCAAGATATAAATGCGCAATCAGGGGTTGTTGAGCATCAGTCAGCGCGGATAGATTCTGTGTCAGTGGCCAGCTCCTACTGTAACAAGAGGTTTTCTACCAGGCTAGTCTGGGAGGAGTCTGCGTATGCTGTGCGTAAAGAACCTTCTCTCCATTCAGCACTTGGTTTCCTCATATCAGGTGAACTTTGTGGACAAATGTGTCCCTTCAGTCCAAAGGAAATCAAATACTCACTTGTTCCTCCTCTGGGTCTTACAGGTATTTTTGATTTCTAATTATAGCTCATAGTATTTTATCACCAGTCGTTTGCTTAACAATTTCCCCCTCTATTTCATCTCCTGCCATTCGTGGAAATCATAACAAAACGTGTCTGACAGGTTTTCCCTCATTACGCCCAAATCAACAGCAATATATCCCGAGTGACTTAACTAGCTGTTTGTTTTTTTTTTTGTTTTTTTTAGACCCATGCTGTAAAAAGTTTGGGAATGCTGTCAGTGGGTGCATTTAGCTCAGCTCAGTGGAGCGTTAATTTTCCATCATTAGGAGTTGAGTGGTGAAATCCTCCGGGCAGGTCTGCAGGTTCATACCACATGGTGATATATTGTTTGCCATGGTGTGAGAAGCAGACCTCCACTCGGCTCAGCACACCCAGGGGTGAAACCAAATCTGCCTGCTCCTTGCACTGCAGCTCTGGCTCCTATCCGCTCTCAGACCCCCTTGAGCTACAGTCTGGTCTGCAGACAGCCGTGTGGTTCTTCTCAGGCTTGACCCTCCTCTTGCTCTGCAATGAGTGAACACTTAAAATCTCTCGTGTGATCTTAGTTTTTGGAATTTCTAGCTAAAAGGGTAAATTCCCCCAAATTACAGAGACATATTTTCCCACTGACCCCTTTGTGGTTTCTAGATATTCAGATATTTTTGATTTGACTTATACCCAGATTTAAAGATATCTGCCACTGAGACTTCTGTAGCTGCCCCCCCAATACACCCAAATGCAATGGAGGTCAATTAAATACCATGTGTGGAGCTGAAGCCTCAGAAGCCTTGCATCGATGAGCATCAAACTACTCTAAAACTCATCTAGTGGTGGCTGGGTTGGCTCAGTGGGTAGAGCAGGCGCACATATACTGAGAGGCTTATGCCTCGACGCAGAGGTCCAGGGTTCGAGTCTGACATGTGACAATTTCCTGCATGTCTTCCCCCTTCTCTCTCTCTCTCACCTAGCTGTCCTATCCATTAAAGGCAGAAAAGCCCCAAAAAGAATCTTAAAAAAAATTCATCTAGTGTGCAAAGTACCACATGTTGATCACTGTGTCACAATCCAGTCTCTCAGAAGAACCTCCTCATCAGCTCATTCAATCATTCAAAAAGCTCATGAGTCACTTGTTTTAAGTAGTAGGGAAAAGTATTTGAATAGAAAACACAGTTGTAGTATATTTTCTCTGAATTTAACCTGTCATTAAAGTTTATAGCTCTAGGTGTGCCAATTTCCTTTTTAGCAGAACTGAACAAAGACGATATTTTGGAAAGAGGTGCCACTTCTTTTTTCTTTCTGTACGAAAACAAGCCCGAACGAATGAAAAAAAAAACCCTGATTTTGTGAACGTGGCATGTGTAAATATGTTTTATGAATAAAGTGCTCCACCCTTAAATGAGGCGTTTGTTTTGCTACTGTAGATACAGTGTTTCCCGACTTGCTTTCCTTAACAAAGGAGTCTGAATTAAATTAGATGCATCACCCTGACTCATGAATCCACCTTATTGTCTCATGACATTTATCGTAAATATATATATTGCTCACTTCCAGAAACTGGTTACTGTACATGAGAGCAAAGCTATATAACTACTACCTGTAGCCTGCTACAGGTGCAGGCTACAGCGATACTTCTTTACAGTAAGACTTTTAATACGCTTTCTAACTTTCTTTTTATTTAACGGGGCAGTTAACACAAATTACAAAAAAATAAACATGTTTTTGTCACTTACCTGTAGTTGTATCTAGCCATGCGGAAAGTTTTGTCTTTATTTGTAAGATGTCATGAGATATAGGTCTCTGAAATTTCTGCTACCACCACGGTAGAGGATTAAGTTGGAGGTGAATAGAATTTAATATGTGATGCTCAAAGCTTTGAAAAATGAAATTGAAAAAGTTCTCAACATCTCTGTCTAGAAACAGTGTTGTTGTTACTGTTGGGTGATCCACAGAGCATGCTATGAACACTTTCCACTGGGACTGTTTCTTTAGGAAAAAGGGGTTTCAATTAAAACTGTCCACAGCGATGTTTGCTCTGTTTTTGGTCTCCACCAACTCCTGACGGAAATATCTGCTGTCTGTCTGTTTGGTGCTGAGCAGTATAGTGCGCAGTGTTTTTTTTTTAGGGCTTTTTCACTGAAAGCAACTGAGAACGAGGCTATGAGAGCGGTGAGAGTGAACCATAACAGTAGAGTTGCGGGAACTGAAGAGTTGGCTTATAATTTGTGTGGACTTATCACTATGTGTGACACCTTTCACATTACACACAGGGATTAGGTCCTGTGTTATTATATCATTAAAAAAATACAGGTTATAATTCCTTTAAAAGAGAAAAAATGTCTTCCAAGCCTATCAGGATTGAGCTGGCATTCAGAGAGAAAACAAGGGGCTGCATTGGTGGGGGGTGCATGTTGCTCCAGGTACCAGCGAGACATGAAATACGATCCAGGAAGTTTTAGTAACAGATCCATGCATTTGATTAGCCACCACATCGCCTTGCTGGATGATGTCATGTTGCCAGACGACCCTGCATTTTAAAAAAAAATGTTTTTTTTGCCGTAGCCTTCTGCGTTGGCACCCCTGCTGCAGCACCAGACCAGACTCATTCAAATGAATGAGAGGGTTGTGTTATTTTAATGTAGAGCCAAAGTTGGTCTGAAGAGCAGGGACCTAACTTGTCTGTGTCAAAGGTTTAACCTGTTTTTATAGGGCAGCTCTCCCCCTCGTATCCCCTCTCCTTCAAAGTGTGTTATTTCTATTCAGGTCTCTGTAGAAACACTTATATGGCCATTTAAGGGTGAACACCCCCCATTAACCTGCAACTGGACTCCCTTTAGCTGAGCAGCAGGTCAGCTGGCTAAACTGTACCTGTGGTGTGGCAGGTCACATGCTAACCTTTCTCGGGCGACTAAATGTTATCAGCTGTAAACACTCCGGATGCACTCTTGGGCTGTGTATGCAAACTCATATGGGACATGAGTTGATATATCTGTAATTGCAGCTTGTGTGACAACTGAAACGGGATCATTATACATATATATACAAAACATGTGGTAAAGTAGTCAAAGTAATACATCCTGGATACTTGAACTTGCCTTTTAAAATGACAAAAAGCAAAGGCTCTAAAAGGGGATAAATGGACTTCAACTAAGATCAAACCTTACCAAGCACAAGGCTTTATTCCTCCAACACAGATAACAATACTGTCTCACAGACCGTTAAGGTCAGGGGCTCGGGATGAAGGTAAGCTGATCCTAGGCATTTGCTTAAAGTCACCCCAGCGGGTTTTCATTACAACTCTGTGTGAAAATGAGACGCAGCTTGTCGGACCTAGTGGTCCATCTGTAGCCCAGTAACCCTTCGTTCTTTCTCTTTCCCTTCCACCTCCATCCACCCTTTAGAGAATAGAGAAAGAATAGAGGGCTTGAAAAAACAATCACAGGATGTATGGTGCAGGTTCAAAAGAAAGCCATAAAACCCCCAGTGGAAATGTTTGAGGAATCAATTTATTGAATGTTCATGAAGACTCATCGCTCAGTGTGAGGAGCATCAAAGGCATCAGGACCGCTATAGTGTAAACCAAACCAACCCTGTTTTGGAAAAGTCCTGTTTGTTAGCAGATTCCTCATAGTCCCATTATTATACAGCCAGGCTACCCAGCTTCTGATTTGGACAAAATTACATCTGATCGGAACATATTATAAGATAGGTCTGGTGATATTCTATATTTTTCTTATTGTCCAAAGAAATCCCATGAAAAGACCTAAACCAACAATGAAGTGATCTTTCTAACAAGTATTGTCTGTGTAAGCCTATTCCTCTGTGTCATAATGTAGACCTCTATTGTTAGCCAAAAACTATTAAAACCACAATGTTGCTGGGAAAAATGTTCCTTTATTGCCATGAATATGGACACTGTAGTTTATTTTGAATCAATCACACATACACCATCCTGCTGCCGTAAATACACGCTAGTGCACCAAATGTGTATTAATCCGCACATTTAAATTGTCCCGAAGAAATGCACTTTATTCCTGTTTGAGTAGTGTTGACTAAACACGTCAGCTGCTTCAGGAAATGACTGAGCCTCTTTTAAAAATGAAACTACCATTTTGAAGATTTATGTCTTCAGTAGGAACAAATGGGCTTCGGGCCATAGATGGGCTGGGGAAGTTGGAGATTATTGAGAGACCGACTAATATAATGTTGGTTTCTGACGGGATTTGTTGCATATGGAAAATGTAGAATAATGCCAGCCTTATATCCTTTAAAGGAAAAAAATATATTTTACAGTATAACTTTATTGGTCTGAAATCTCTCCTATGAGTGATTGCGCTGAATCACTGCCAGTTTTGAATGTACGGCAGACTCTTGGTATTTTACTACTTTGTTTGGACTTCGTAACAATGCTCTACACATTTACAAAAATGGTGCTATCTGATAACTTGCCTGATAAGATAAGGGGTTATTTAGTAGCCCAGAATAAAAAAGATCCACGCTCTTTCCTTTTCAACTCTTTCCTTTTCAACGGCCCCTTGATTGCCAACTGAGAATCAACCATTCAGCTCTGAACATTGTCTTGAAGTGCACTAATGAGCTTGTTAACTTCAATCACTCCTTCTACATTGACATTTGGGAAAGAATGTATCCCATCCAAGAAGAATTAATCTCATTAGAGCTCCAGAGTCATATAGATTGTGCCTGCTTGGCGTAATTGATGTTCCTATTGTACAGGTCTAATTGACTCAGGATGGGGTTTCAGAGCAGCTGTGGGACACGTAGACCACTCTACCAGTCTTTGGGATAACCACATGCATATTAGAGATGTGTGCACTGTACAAATATGTGGAGAGGGCACAAGATTATTTGTATTTTCTGTTATTAAAGTATTGAAATGCAATGTTAGAAATATTTCATGTTAATTAAACAGCCACTTACGAGTCACGGAAAGCAATAATTTGACATACAGTGCCAGTCAAAAGTTTGACCTGCTTTCTTATTCACTTGAATGGGAAAGCGTGTCCAAACCTTTTACTGGTACTGTATACACATATACATGCTTACTGCATTTTTGCAAAGAGTTAGATGAGAAGATTCAGATCGATCCCACTCTCATGTCTGTAGGAGTATAAGTATAAACCAACAGCCGTTAGCTTAGCTTAGCTTAGCATAAAGACTAGAAATGGGGAAAACAGCTAGCCTGGCTCTGTCCAAAGGTAACAAAATCCTCATGTCAGCACCTCTAAAGTTCACTCATTCATGAATTAGTCTCGCATTGCCAGACCTAGCATCACAGCGCTGGGGAGTAAGGGCTGGCTCCACACAAACATTCTGGGATAGGAGTAAAAACGCTCTGGGTTGTTTGCATTTCTTTAAACCAATCACAATCGGCGGCGGCACTAAGCTCCGGATGCAGCGACGGTGGCTCTGCTAAATAGTCTCGGGAAGGAATCTTTGGTCGTTTTGGTGGAACATTTGCATCCCGCAAAAGAAAACACCACATAAAATATTAACTGAAGTTAACTGTTCGCACAATACAGTAACGTGAGCTATTTAAATTAGCTGGATACATGGTTAAACGTTATTTTCTTTTACTAGTGTATCGCGGTGTGTACTTCGTCCACAGCAATCTTCCTCAATCGCTCCAAAACGTCCCAGTTAGATAGTAAACATAAACATATTCCTTGTAAATCTTTACAATCATTCCCCGAAAGAACCAAGCAGGCCTGCCTTGTTGCACGAGCCAAATCTTCTTCAAAACTTGCCATTTTCAGCGTGTAGCTTGCTAGCTCAACGTCTGTTATCGTTTCCCGAAGCGAAGGGGTTTTAAGAACGGCAACACACAGAGAGCGGAAGGTGAGGGCCGTCCTGCGTTGGATGTCAGGCTTTATCCTGACAATGTACTTCAGTTGATCCAGACTATAGATTAATGAATAGGTTATATCTCGTTTGTTTAATTTATACAAAGAAAGACTTCCTAACTGTGACTAGACTTTGGGAAGATTCTTGTCGTTCGCTTTTTTGTACAGATTAAACAAACGAAACAGAACATGTTCATTCGTGAGCTTTAGCTTTACGAGAGTGGCGTCAATGTTCTCATTTAACTCTCGGCAAGAAAGTTTTCCCAAAATGCAGAGCTAACTGCTCTAATGGCTTGTGGTGATCACCTTACGGACGGATGTAATTAGTATTGGGAACAATCTGAGTACTTCAAGGCTCGTCAAAAGTCCAGCCAGATTTGTGTTACAGGATCCAAAAACGGTGTCATGGTATCATAAAAGACAGCAGAGAGCTGGGCAGGTTTATGCTCGCAGGATGTCCATGGATCAGTGTGACAAGCAGATCCTTCTGTAGGACCCTGCTCTTTGACCCCTGACCAATACTGAAGCTGGAAGACTCACACTGTGAAGGGCTCTCGGGGGACATTTTACAATTTAGACCAAAGTGCCAGAATCTCTGAATCTCAAAGTGTTTTCTGAATGACCCGTACCTGATCTCCAACCCCATGTGGAGAAGGGCACTAACTAGTCCTTCCGCTCGCCACCTTCACACGGTCCTCACAAAAGGGATGTTCCCGTTCTCTTCTTAATGAGTGCATGAGCTTTTACTAAATCTTTCATGAATGAAAATCTGAAGACGGTTTAAACAATTTAAAAGATACATTTATCTTCAGTGTGGGGAGTTTCCTGCTCTTTTAAGGAGGTTTATAGTCAAGTTCTGTCCTGCAAGTTTTATAGAGAAAGTAATTTCTTTTCACTTTTTCACCTACTCACAACCTAAAGAATAAAACATAATTAAATTCAGTTAAGAGTAGCTCCTAAATAACTGCAGCACAGAAATAGAGGCGATCACCCTCTGAGACATGTTTTAGACTGGTTTTAAAATATTTTATTGATTGTGATGATTAATAGGCCTATGTTAGTGGAAGCAATGTGTTTAATTCAGAATTGGCTGGGTTTTTTTTTTGCCTTTGATTTGAACATTTGATATGATGTTTTTGTTCTCTTTGTTTGCATTAAACAGGGTCGGAAACAACATGACTGCTGGCGTTGATTATGTTTGTCAATGTGATACTAAGTTCTCCAGTGTGCTTTCCTTTTAGTTTCCATTTCAGGCAATTTCCTAGAATTTCATCTCTATTTATAGTTTATAAATATATTAGATTGTTGTTGATTTAACATATTACTTGCTAATGGAGATATTGAGGATTTTGCACAAATAAAATTCACATTTTAAAATGAAAATTACAATCAATTACAATGTACAAAAATCAGCAACATGGCAGATGTAGGGTAAATCGTTGTCTTTGATGGATTGTTCCTGCTCCGAGCACGCCCCTGATTCAACTTTATGGTCATGTAAATTACTTGACACTTTGCTGTAAGTAGGAGTAAGTTGATGTAACTTTTTTTTTCCTAACATGGCTTTTTAGAGCATTCTTAGGGGCCATCCACACGGAAACGCTTTTTGGTATAAACGCACATTTTGTCCAAACGAATCCTGTAAACGCACTACCTGAAGACGCACTTTTTCGAAACCTGGTCCCAGGGTGAACAAATTCCGCCCTTGCGTCTTCGTTTGGATGGCGAAGCCGCATACTTACGTATCGATGTTGTCATCGCCAGACCCCTCGACCTCTGGCCTTCGACCTCTTATCCCGCGACGACATCTCATAACAACGACAACAACAATGGCGGACAACATGCTTGTGTCCGCACAAACGATTCTGGTTTCCTTGCACTACCCATTTTTGTCGTTCTTCTTCTGTTTGGTTTCTTCTTCTACTGTGTGTTTGTATACAGCGCGCAAGCTTTATGCGCATGCTCCGCCTCTTCTTCTCCGTTTTTTGGTGAATTTCTGTAGCAGACACAGCGCCACCTATAGGCCTGGAATATGAAGTAGTGTGTTGAGTCATTTACAAATGGATCCGTTTGGACGCAACCAAAGAATTTCTAATAAGGGAAGAAGTTCCACTCTCTCGTTACTTCCGGCTTCTGAACTGGTTGCAGTTCCACTTTTGATCCATATAGGGGGCGCTCACAGGCGAGTGTAGAAAGAATGGTGGTCTATGGAGCTGTACCCCTCAAAATCCACTTTTCTCAGGAGATAATTTTTTGTCTAGTAATTTGAATGTTGCATTCGAAAGGGGAGGCTAATAAAATACACACTGCTGGGTGTTATCCATCCATCCATCCATCTTCGTCCGCTTATCCGGTATCGGGTCACAGGGGTAGCAGCTCCAGCAGGGGACCCCAAACTTCCCTTTCCCAAGCCACATTATGCAGCTCCGACTGGGGGATCCCGAGGCGTTCCCAGGCCAGGTTGGAGATATAATCCCTCCACCTAGTCCTGGACGTGCCTGGAACACCTCCCTAGGGAGGCACCCAGGGGGCATCCTTACCAGATGCCCGAAACCACCTCAAGTGGCTCCTTTCGACGCAAAGGAGCAGCGGCTCTACTCCGAGCTCCTCACGGATGACTGAGCTTCTCACCCTATCTCTAAGGGAGACACCAGCCACCCTCCTGAGGAAACCCATTTCGGCCGCTTGTACCCTGGATCTTGTTCTTTCGGTCATGACCCAGCCTTCATGACCATAGGTGAGGGTAGGAACAAAAACTGACCGGTAGATTGAGAGCTTTGCCTTCTGGCTCAGCTCTCTTTTCGTCACAACGGTGCGATAAATTGAATGTAATACCGCACCCGCTGCGCCGATTCTCCGACCAATCTCCTGCTCCATAGTCCCCTCACTCGCGAACAAGACCCCAAGGTACTTGAACTCCTTCACTTGGGGTAAGGACTCATTCCCTACCTGGAGAAGGCACTCCATCGGTTTCCTGCTGAGAACCATGGCCTCCGATTTAGAGGTGCTGATCCTCATCCCAGCCGCTTCACACTCGGCTGCGAACCGATCCAGTGAGTGTTGAAGGTCACAGGCCGATGATGCCATCAGGACCACATCATCCGCAAAAAGCAGCGATGAGATCCCCAGCTCACCAAACTGCAATCCCTCTCCACCCCGACTACGCCTCGATATCCTGTCCATAAATACTACAAACAGGATTGGTGACAAAGCGCAGCCCTGACGGAGGCCAACCCTCACCTGAAACGAGTCCGACTTACTGCCAAGAACCCGGACACAGCTCTCGCTTTGGTCGTACAGAGATTGGATGGCCCTGAGAAGGGACCCCCTCACCCCATACTCCCGCAGCACCTCCCACAGTATCTCCCGGGGGACCCGGTCATACGCCTTCTCCAGATCCACAAAGCACATGTAGACCGGTTGGGCATACTCCCAGGCTCCCTCCAGGATCCTTGCAAGAGTAAAGATCTGGTCTGTCGTTCCACGACCAGGACGGAATCCGCATTGTTCCTCTTCAACCTGAGGTTCGACTATCGACCGAACCCTCCTTTCCAGCACCTTGAAGTAGACTTTACCGGGGAGGCTGAGAAGTGTGATACCCCTGTAATTGGCACACACCCTCTGGTCCCCCTTTTTGAAAAGGGGAACCACCACCCCGGTCTGCCACTCCTTAGGCACCGTCCCCGACTTCCACGCAATGTTGAAGAGGCGTGTCAACCAAGACAGCCCCTCCACACCCAGAGCTTTAAGCATTTCTGGACGGATCTCATCAATCCCAGGGGCTTTGCCACTGTGGAGTTGTTTAACTACCTCAGCAACTTCCACCAGGGTAATTGACGACAATCCCCCATCATCCTCCAGCTCTGCCTCTACCATAGAGGGCGTATTAGTCGGATTTAGGAGTTCCTCAAAGTGCTCCTTCCACCGCCCTATTACCTCCTCAGTTGAGGTCAACAGCGTCCCATCCTTACTGTACACAGCTTGGATGGTTCCCCGCTTCCCCCTCCTGAGGTGGCGAACGGTTTTCCAGAAGCACCTTGGTGCCGACCGAAAGTCCTTCTCCATGTCTTCTCCGAACTCCTCCCACACCCACTGCTTTGCCTCTTTCACGGCAGAGGCTGCAGCTCTTCGGGCCCTTCGGTACCTTGCAACTGCCTCCGGAGTCCTCTGGGATAACATATCCCGGAAAGACTCCTTCTTCAGTCGGACAGCTTCCCTGACCACCGGTGTCCACCACGGTGTTGGGTGTTAGATTTTTTTAAAGTGACTTTTTTGTTCTAACAAGCCTTTTCAAATGTCAATGACGTCATACACATATACGGCCAGAAATAATGCTTTACGGCAAGCTCTGAGTCACTTCCTTTTCTCTCTCGAGGCATCGACAACACAGCTGACAGGTTAGGCTCTCCGTGTCAATACACGTGCTAGAAAGAGGTTTGCTAATGTTTTAAAGACCACGCCGAAATAGTCACTCTGACATTCTGGTTCTGCTTTGGATGCCGTCAAGCGTGATCTCCGATCGTAATCAGTCCTTCACTGACCAATCAGCATTCATTAGCAGAATGCTAGCGTGTTATGGGCAACAACGACTCAACCTGTAAGAAATCAAAAGGACATAAGTACTCGTTCATTCAACTTTCGACCTATAATCCATGTTGAACTTGCAAAAACTACAATCAAATCTGAGATTTCTCAACGACAATCAGGCGAAAGAGACAAATTTAGCCGTCTAGCTCCATAGGGTCCCACTCATTTTGCACTCGCCTGCCATCACCCCCAGTGGAACTCTGGTGGAACTGCAACCAAATTTCTCTCTCGCGAGTTCCAGTTTTCCACTCGCAGATCAGTCTGGCATCTTGAGACAGAGAAAATTTGGAGCCGTTCGCCAAACGACCGACCAATCAGCGTTGGTTTTGAGGCAGGTTTAGGTGTGACGCAACAAGAAGCGACTGTTCAGTCTAAACAACATGGCTGCTTCCACGGTTGAGATGAGCGTAGCTATCGCGCAAGTTTTATTCGAATTAGAAAGTATTCCTTCATTGAAAGAAGAGCAAAAAACATCACTGGAGGCTTTTCTCGGAGGAAAAGATGTTTTTGCTCTTCTCCCGACTGGTTTCGGCAAGAGTTTGATATATCATTGAACTGATTGGTTGATTTGGCCCGTCTATCACTAACATAGGTGGTGATAGACAGATGGTTTATCCAATCAACTAACCAGTATTTTCGCCCCTTCCCAAAAGTTCTCCAACGGAAAGTTCCCAGATGGATATGCCGAGCAAATGCGAAGCAATCCATCTGGTGGAGTCAGGTTAACTGAATAGGGAGTGGAAAGGCTTTCCGTAGACCGGCTTTGACGCAACTATTCTTGAAACGATGCCAGGGAAGACGGGGGAAAAAAAGATCGTTTTGGTCCATGTGGACGTGGCTTTAATTGTCATTTTTAGGGAAGTTTGATAAATGTGTTCCTGGATTTCAATCTGAAACATTGCTTTTTTTTTCTTTTCTTTTCTTTTTTTTTTTTAGTGTTGTGCTGTTGTTGGATCTTGAGTTTGACTTGGTTTACTTACTTACTTACTTGTACTTCAAATGTGATGATTTATTGTTTTTTTGATTTTCTTTTATTCGTCATTTTGGCTGTTTATTGGATGTAAATGCAAATGGAAATATACAAATTATTTGATCTTGAAAACCATTAAGTCAAGTTTTCAAAAGAATTTACTTCCTACAAAGACTCAGTGTGTCAGTGACAGAAACAAATTACCACTCTGGCAGAAGTCATGGATCATTTGCCTTTTGGCAGTTTATGTTGTGAAATATAATCTCACGTACCTTCATCACAGGAATTTTGGGGTTAGAAAAAAAACTAAAAAGAAAAACCACCCCTCTTAATTTTAGCGATGGTAGCAGCAGGTTAGCAAGTGACCCACAGTGACCCCTGGAATACCAGACACGGGCTCAAGTGTAAATAAAGGTTTGGTATTCATTCACAGTTGTGACACCACAACAAGGACACATTTTGTTTGGAGGCATAACTGAGAAGTGTGTGTGTCAACCCGAACAGAAACAGACTTTATACCAAACTCTGAACAACCTCTGCTCACTAAACTTCAAAACAGCCACTCTGAACCATGAAACAAGATGTGACTTGTAGTTGCTATCTATAATAATAATAATCTTTTCATTTTCCAGATGTATGTGATATGATTTCTTTCCCCTGACACCGAATGTTTTAGCGTCTTCCAGTGTACTTCAAGTGAGACTTATAACTCCATTCAACTTGCAAAGCATAAATGTAATTAAGAGATACCCTTGACTTGCCAAAATCTACACACATGCACGAGTACACAGAATATAGACTTCACAGTTTTCTAGGAAATTTGCTCTGGAATGCCAGTGATCTGAGAGCCGAGGGACAAAATAGCACATGGAATTATATCTGTTGTTCGTCTTGTTTTACTGGGTGATCATGAAAAGCAAATATGAAGAGAAAATGTTCTGCACACTCAGGTCTTTTTTTTTATAAATTTTTTACATTTTTTTAACTTTCTGTTTCAAAACAATAAATCAATACAAAATCGAGATAGCAACAACATTTATACATGTCAGAAAAGCAGGGTTTAGAAGGGAAGGAGTTACTGCATGTACATGAGGAAAACCATAATTAAATTCAACACTCAAACACATTAAAATACTATCTATAGTGTACTCATATAAACATCCTGCAAGAACCCAAAGTGTAAGTATCAGAGTACAGAGTGCTCTTTATATGTACCCTCCTTTTGATAAATGTAGACCCAACACCCTAAAACAACTAGCTAGCTACTGAGCTACAGATAATACTGTGAGATGAAACAGGATATTATTTGATAATATTTCTATAACATTTATCATATTACATGTAATGATGACCCTCACAGGATAACATGTATCTGATCCCAGATGCCAACGTGATATCACGACTTATACGCCACTTTCCTAAAGCCAAGTGGCGTGTTATCTGTACGCATTTTGAGCTATCAGCATGTATGTCTACACTGTATACAGCGGACAAACGGCAGTCTGCAATGTCACAGTGTAAACATGCATGCCACTTTCTAAAGCCACGTGGCGTGTTGTCACGAGGCTACGTGTTATCACTAGGCTACAGTTGGGTTTAGGAAACGTCACACGCGGGTTGGGTTTAGGAAAAAAGGAACGGGGTTGAGTTTCAGAAACGTGACACGCCACGTGGGTTGGGTTTAGGAAATGAAGAACCGGTTGGGTTTAGGAAAAGAACAAACGTGGAAAGGAAACATCACACGCGGGACGCAATCCCCGCTCTCCTGGGTGAAAGTCCTGTGTTTTACCAATCCTCCCTACATGGATTTTCGCCCTTTCATACTACTCGCTACGGCGTCAATTCACACGCAATCGCAAGGTATTGTAAGTCAATGGAGGCCAAACGGCATTGATAAACACGCTAAAAAGTATGCGTCTTGATAACACGCCAACAGTGGGATACGAATTGGCGTGTCATACATACGCCACTTCATAAAATCAGTCTGCAGATGCAATCCAGGCAGTGCCAAGAGAATCTGGATAGTATAGATAATCTTAAAGAAATACTCCGATTAGATGTTTTTGCGTATCCAATACTCTGAAAGGTTTGCAGCTGGCAGAGGACACTTGGATTCATGGCCGTTGCAAGGGATTCCAATGGCAGCCCAGTTTCACGATGAAAAATGTCCTTAACTTCTCAAATCATTTCTCCGGCATAATCCATTTCTCCGTTAATATGTTCTAAACACTTTGACCCCTCAGGCATAAATATCCCTAAATATGCTGCTTCCATTTGTCACCAGCACAGTCAGCTGTTTATTATTCACGATGACTCGCAAATGTGGATGTGTGCAACAAAAGTAAAAAAGCTTACCACATAAGTGACAAACATTTTCAGTGAGTATACGTTATGATTTTGTACTCTCAGCCCGGTCATTTGTTAATAAGACCGATGGAGCTCGACTGAAAAAGAAAATCTGGGCTAGAGTAACCTAATCAGCCTCAACCAAGCGTAACTTGATCTATGTATTCATCAATACTATTTCAAACTGTGCTCCGTACTTCAAATGTATACACTACATGTTTTCCATCATATAATGCCTGGAAGTCTTATTTTACTACACTGCAAAGTTTTACTTCATAGCTTATTTCCAAACGTAGACATTTGCTCCTCCGTCGAGATAAATGCTTTTGTAACAGTGCCAACTGTGAACTTTCAGTCTATCTAATGGACCCACAAACATGTCATCACCGCTTCCCCGTTGTTTTCATATGAAGAAGGCAACATTAAAACCCCACGTGCTAAATTCTCCTACTGTGGTAACAGAGGAAAACGCCCTTAATGCAGTCAGAGGGAATCACCAAGCCCTTTATTATTCCACAGTACACTCCCAGAAGAGACTAGCATTGACTTACAATAGCGTCACTACATTGTGTGTGTGTGTGTGTGTGTTTCTGTCTAATGGCAGATGGAACAATCCCCGGGGCAGTGCACATTAAACCTGCAGAGTCCTGCTGAGAGAAGGAAAAGACCCTGAGTTACCCTAAACTCTTTGGGGAGACACATCACTGCACACACGCACTTAAAACCCTGCCCCACATTAACTAAATGATGGCTCCCCTTTAACGAGGGCTTTTCCAACCTCAAACATCCAACAAAACGACCTCCAACAAAAGTGCTTCTGCTGTAATCTTTTGACATTCTGCTTGTATTTGTCACAGAAGGATGAAACAGAAGCTCTGTGAAAATGGTTTAGAGCATCATCACTGCACCCCAAGGCCCATGACCAGAAAGTAAACATGGCCATGCTTATCATTCACAGTAGTGCTTAATTAAATAATCTAATCTAAGCTAATCTTTGCTTCACAGTTCTGGTTAAATTATGGTGATGGCACAATATCGAGCTATAGCGTTCCAACCAAAACATCCAACCATGCCTCGTTCTGCCAGGAGTTACATATGCCCTATCAGATGACACATCCAGTGTAAACAAGCTTAAATATAACATTTATTCTAACCCATTCCATGCATGATGTCTGGGCTTTAAGGCTACTATTACAACTGTAATGGTAAGCAAGAAGTGACAAACTCGCTCAGTGTCAAGATGATGAAACTGCTTTGTTTGCCTGATTTTTTTTGTTGAAGACAAACTTAATGTTACTGTTGCTCTGCCAAAGGAGCATAAAATATCCAATTGTTTATAAGAAATATTAAAACTAAAAGCTTCATTGTATTCTGATAAAATCAAGCTGGTATTCAATGTTACTCCTGATGGATGGATGATAGATGGCCTAATATTCAAAATGATTTTAGGGTTAGTGAAGTGCATGTACAGTATAATGCATAATGAATAATAAAGTCATTGTTCTACTACTTAGTTTGCTCCAAATTTCCGACCTTGCAACAGAACTAATTTGGTGTTTTTAGTCTCGCACTGCCAGACCTTTCTCCACAGCGCTGTGGAGTAGGGTCTGGCTACACCACACATACATTCTGGGATAAGAGAAAAAACGCTCTGGGTTGTTTGCGGTTCTTTAAACCAATCACAATCGTCTTGGGCGACGCTAAGGTCTGGACGCAGTGTCGGGGGCTCTGCAAAATAGACTCGGGAAGGAACTTGTCTTGGTGGAAATTTTGCACCCCGCAGAAGAAAACGCCACATAAGATATTAACTGAAGTTAACTGTTCACACAATACAGTAACGTGAGCTATTTAAATTAGCTGGATACATATTTAAATGTAATTTGCTCTTATTGCTGTGTTTACTTTGTCCACCAATCGGTCCCAAAACGTCCCAGTTACATAGTAAATGCTGTAAACAATATTCCTTGTAAATCTTCACAATCATCCCCAAAACAACCAAGCAGTTGCCAGTGTTGGGCCAGTTACTTCCAGAATGTAATACATTATTGATTACTAGTTACTGTCATTTGAGAGTAATTAGTTATATTACAATATTACTGTCTCTGAATTGTAATGCTTTACACTACTTTTGCGTTACTTTTGAGTTACTTTCACCAAAATAAATGCAGAAGTATGACTTGGCAGGTAGCTTGTCACCACGGGATCAACAAAGTGTCATTTGTATCCACTATATACATAATTTATTCATGTTATTTTGTATTATTAATCTGAATCTGCAAAGTAACTAAAGCTATAAAATAAATAGTTAAGTAAATCATACAATAGCCTACTTGACTCTGAATTGTGGTGGAGTAGAAGTAGCCTAATAAGTAGGAGAAAATGAAAATACTCAATTAAAAGCACCTTACAATTGAATCGAAGTAGCCTACGGTATAGTTACTTTCCACCGCTGATAAAATGTAATGATATTACGTGTAGCAAGACTAAACATTAATTCCCGACATGTTGTTATCTGTCAGTTGCTCGGTCACATTGCTGTCGGCACTGACAGGACACAGATGTCCTTAGCCTACCGTCTCTGGTTCTGACCACGGGAACAGTGACGGGACAACCCGCTTCAATGCAGCGTAAAAAACTCCATGTCGAAAATAATGTCCATGTCGCAAATGTATCCATCTCTGCAGTCATCTCAACCACCGAATCCAGTAACAGGAAACACTCGTAGACCTTTTTTTTCTGTGCCAAAATGTTTCGCGGTGTTGGTGAATTCTTAAAAAAACAAACGCCTCTAAATGTCGGGTTAAAATGCGTTGTAACTCGCGTTACTGAGATTGTAACGGGTATAATATTACCGACATTTTATTAATAATGCGTTATATTATCGCGTTACAGCAAAAAGGAATACATTACTGTAATAGCGTTACTTTTGTAACGCGTTACTCCCATCACTGCTTGTTGCACGATCAAAATTTTCTTCAAAACTTTCCATTTTCAGTTTGTAGCTTGCTAGCCTGAATTGTGTTGTTGTTTCCCGAAGCGTACAGAGTTTGAGAACGGCAACACACAGACAGTGGAAGGTGAGGGACATCGGGTAATTATCCTGGAAATGTACTTCCGTTGATCCAGACTACAGTGTTTTAGGAACCTCAATTGTGACCTTCATGAACTACGTATTGTGCAGTCATGTTTGTAAAGCCTGCACAGTCTTTGCATGCGTATTGCGTGTATTAATTATCTGGAGCTGTAAAGCTGGAATAACTATTTCTTGATGAAAAGCCCAGCACTTCTTGATGCCTGGCAACCTCACCGTGACGACAAGCCTCAGGGAAGTCTCTGTTCCTGCCAATAAAACGTTACAGCATGTAAAATGTACAAATTAAACAAATAAGATACAATGTGTTAATTAGGGAGCTTTAGAAGTGTTGGTAGGAATGTTTTTAGATTTTTGAAAGAGAGCCAATGTAGGCGTTTTCTCCTGCTTCCTGTCTACAGTATATGCTAAGCTAGGCTAATTGCCTTCTGACATGTGAAGTTAATCCTCCAACATCTTTTTTGCACTATACTTGTATATAACATGTTTCTATACTTTCTGTTTATCTACAGTATATCTGTCTTTTTCATGTTTTTGCACTGTATATACATTCAAAAACACAGACAGAGTAAACTAAATAGTTTAAATAAACATATGCTTTGTGCTTTGCAGAGTATCATCAAAGTGAAGGGATGAAATGAGCTCAACGTGGGACACTGTGCAAAAGTCCTGCATGACCAATTTCATAGGCCTGGGAACCCTCAACACACATGCACTCATTGAGCTTTTCCTTCTGTATCCCACATCTGTGTCTATGGTCCTAATTGTTTAATACCTCTCCCCTCCCAACCTCCCTGTGCAGCCGAGACACTAATAGGCCCCAAAAAACCTCACCCGCTAAAAACTGCCCAGGCCTCTGATTCTTGTTAGCCTGAGCTAACTGATGGAGATTTCACTGGTCAGTGAATGAACTCATGCTACTCACCACCTGTGTTTATTCCACACGGTCGTTGCGGTTGGATTGTGTATATGAGTGTGGAGGATGGTATAGTGGTTTGGAAAAAAAAAAAACATTGCTTCTTTAGGTGGCTAAGGAAAACTAGGAGGAAAAGTTTATGCTGTGTTTGTTTTAGTCTGTCTGTAATTTATGCATGCTGTTGAAGTTGGACTTAAAAAGAAATTCTATTTATTTTTGCATGTTTTGCATTGTACATAACAACAGCTCTCGTTTGTTGAGCAGGGCAAACACACAGACTCAAAGCTGGCACCACCAGAGAGATTGACACTGTACTGTTTAAAGTTGATCTCCATGACACACACTGAGGGACACCCAGTGAAAAAGGAGGAAGACGGTGAGGTTGGAAAAACTTGACCCTAAAGTTGTTAGATCCTCTCCATCTTCTTGATGTCCCCACAGACAAAAATGGGTGGACTCCTTTTGGACTAGGGAGGAAAGTTGTCATTGCCAACTCGTCTACGTTGTGTCAGACAGCCAGTTCAGTTTGAACCTGAGGTTGGGGCATTAATCTCCACCTTCGGGTCAGCCTTGACATTCTGTTACCAGATGGTGGCCTCCCCTGCTGTGGATTCTGCCCCAAAGGGGCCTGGCATCTCAGCCAGACCCATCCATCACAGGAGAACCGGGCCCCTTATACTGGGAACGGAGGCCCCAGTAGGGAGCACCTGCCCTGTTTTCACCCTTGTGGCTAAAACAATCCCCACCCTCCTGTGCACACTTCATCCCCCGCTGCTTTCCTGAGGGGTTAGAGGTCACTTGAGACAACTTTGCATGTCCAAAAACACTCTTTTAAGGTGACATTCACACTCCAAAATATATTAGGCTTCATATTACAAGCAGGTCAAAGGTTGAGATATGTTAACAGAAGGCCATACAAGCTACAGGCATGACATGAAAATGCTCGGTACTCGAGACAAACTAATGTTAAGAACGAAAACTACAAAACAACACTTGAAATAAATGCCAAAGTATGAAACATGAACAAAAAGAAGGGGAGCTGCAAAGCAAAGATCAAAAAGAATGTTACTTCTTCACTCTGAACTGCTTTTACACAAAAGAATTGTACTCCTCCCATTTTTGGTCCATCTGTTTTATATATTGTGGCCAAAAAACATCACTGATTTGATTGGACCCAAATGTGATGCTTGAGGCTCCTTCATACATCCAAAGCCTGTTTGACCCTCCCTTCTCCTGCCCTTCACCAACAAAGCTCCTTCTCCCTCTCCCCACTGGTCTCGTTCAAGAGTCTCCAGGACTGACTGTGTGTGTGTGTGTGTGTGTGTGTGTGTGTAGGCTTGAAAGGTGGCTCCGAAACGCTTTCATTTCTTTTAAGGTTATTTTTTTGGGTGTTTCCGCCTTTAATGGCTAGGACAGCTCAGATATGAAAGGGAAGAGAGAGGGAAGACGTGCAGGAAACTGTCACAGGTCGGACTCAAACCCTGGACCCTCTGCGTCGAGGAATAAACCTCTATATATGTGCGCCTGCTCTACCAACTGAGCTAACCGGCCACTAAAACGCTGTCATTTGACACAAGCATGGTTTGCGGTTTGTTTGTCACGAACACAGAACCATATAAAAAGCCGCCATTGGAAACTGTTTGGAAAAGAGGAGGCCCTGGCAGGTGATTGGATGAACCATCTGTCTATCACCTTTGCAATTGTTGTTTTAAATGAACACTCGCGGCCGTCTCACACAACCAAACCATGCCCGTAGCTGCCAGTAGCTCCTCACTGGACGCTGATTGGTGCGGTAAGCTGGTAGTTCAGACACAAACGCGTTAGTTTTGAGCCTGACAGGATGGATTCACGTGTAATCTTGTGTAGGGCTGAAACGATTCCTCGAATAACTCGAATAATTTAATTACAAAAAATCCTCGAAGCAAAATTCTTTGCCTCGAAGCTTCGTTAAATCAATGTAATTAAGGTTGTACGGCTCACTGTGTTTCCGCACGGAGGATAATTACTAGCGCACACAACAGGTTGACGCTTCTGTGGACACAAGACCGTTTATATAGTGTCTATGCACGAGACTGACGGCCCAGATTACAAATGAACAAAGACGAAAATAGCGAGGGTCTAAGAGAAGAGACAGGCAAGAGAAAACGACAGAAAGTTTGGGATCATTTTAAGCTGCAAACATGCTACTATATCATCTTTGTAGAAAACATTCAGTCTACTCATCCATTCCACGGAGCGAACCCGACACAAGGTAGCTAACTAACGTCTGCTGCTCGTCCACTGTGCTGTTTTACACAACTAGCCTACAGCATGCTACTCTGCAAATAGCCATGTTTTACCAACAAGCTAAAACGAGAGCTGTCGGTTTGTAGTCTAACTGTTTATTAGTTTGCTACTAATCTTTGGAAACTTAGCTGCTGCCGGAGACAAACCGGCTCCTCCCCCCAGCATGGCCACTTAATATGCACGTGAATGATGTCATCATGCCGGTGATGTCTGCATTCTTTCTCCTCACTCAGTATTAGTCTTCTTAAAATGTGTCCCCCAGAACAGTGTAGTTGAATGGACCTGCTGTAAGCTTTGTACTGTCACATTTACCCTCTGGTTAGTGAACAGCTCTTTTGCATATCCAGTGCAAATGCCAGAGGCAAGAAGGGGAAGGGGGTGAAAAATATTAACATTTGGGTCACCAAAAATGTACTTGGAAATTGGAATTAGTTTCCTTTTTTTTTAGTACACAGCAATAATAAATATTTACTATTGCTGTTTACTAAGTATTTCTTACTAAGTATTTCTTATTTGATTACTCGATTAATCGATGGAATAATCGGTAGAATACTCGATTACTAAAATAATCAATAGCTACAGCCCTAATCTTGTGATATCGCGAGAATCCAGCTGCCATGCAAACTAAAAAAAAAAAAAACGTATCAATATAAGCTGTGTATAGCCATATTATCATTTATT
Source organism: Sander lucioperca (assembly GCF_008315115.2). NCBI lineage: Eukaryota > Metazoa > Chordata > Actinopteri > Perciformes > Percidae > Sander > Sander lucioperca. The sequence continues at coordinate 20,085,546 of NC_050176.1, forward strand.
TATGCGGGTATTTGGTCATTAACCATAGCATTGGACAAAATACAACTTTCAATAGTTGATTTAACATTTCAAAACCACAAATGCCAACCTCATGGTGGCTCGAGAGAAAAAAGATGACCAAAGTCAGTAGGATTCATCCTCTGGGCACCAGACATATCTGTATGAGATTTCATGGCAATCCATCCAGTATCAATTAGATATAGATATTTCAGTCTTGACCAAAGTGGTGGACCAACTGACAGACTGATATTGCTATCCATAGAGTCATGCAACTAGAATGGCTAAAAAAAATGTTTTTTATCTGGAGTGGTTTTATACAATTCTGGACATCTTTTACACTTTTATAGCAGTGAAACTGGATAATTGTTGAACCCACTGTTTGGCAAATCACATTAAAACTATTAAAGTATATAATTTATTTAGGATTTAGCAGTTTAACAGTTCATCTGAAATGTAGTGCTGTAATATTACAAACAGCATAAAAACGGAAATACTCAAACAATGTACAAGTATGATAAAATTGCTCCTATAGTACTTAAATGTACTTAAATACTTCCCACTACTTGCTGTGGTTTACTGTAGTTCATATAAACTGGGTTTGATATATTTAAGAGGTATGGAAGTCTTGTTTTCCAAAAATCTATGTACTGTATGTTGTTTTGGAATGAAACTCCACCGTTGGTGGAGGTCTCGATAAGAGTCTGGAAGAAATCTGCCAAGCAACAAACCACTACATGTTACCATCCCCACTTCAAATCCTTGTTCCCAGCTCTGCTCAGCTATCCCACATCATGTCTGTGTTAATTTCCATCAGAACCAGGCACAGCAACACCCTGGCATATATCATCCCACACACTTGTCAAACATCGGAAAAGAAGATAGAAAGGACACTCCACATGGTTCTGATACAAACAGAGGTAAGCTGTGGTCAGCGCAGTTTACTCGTTCCTGTTCTGTGATTAATTCTTGATGTGAAGCGCGTTGCGATTCCTTTGTAAAAATTGTGGGAAAAATGGATGTATTATAAATAAATGCTAAAATTGGTCCCCATTATTAATACATCATGATGGTTAACATTTCTTTCTTCTGCTGTCAAAATGTGCCTCCTTTTGTTTTTTGTTTTTTTTTTGTTTTTTTTTTGGGGGGGGGGGCGTGGAAGAGACAGAAAACAGACAACATTTGGATTGATCACAAATGAAGCATAAAGCGTTTTCTCAGTGTGACAATGCTTACACAATCTGTCAACAACACAGCTTACATGAATTTAAAGATTTATGGAAAATATATCCGGACTCTGCACATATGTTGATTATCTGGAGTCAAAAGGGCCCAGTGGTAATTTATGACACTGAAGATGATGATTTATTTTTTTGCCACAAACCTCCTGACAGACCTTAAGATTCCGATTCTCCTCTAAACTAAAAACATATCTGAATTCAGTGCAAATATAATTCTCCTGACAACCACTCTCTACACTGATACAAAACAAAACTGTAAATGTGTTGATTGTTTCATAAATAAAAAGTTTGAATTGGATTGGACGGATCTAAAAGTTGTAAAGTGCAGGGGCGATTCTAGGATCTGACCTTTGGGGGGGCTCAGCCCCTAATGAGCAGTTGATAGCAGTTAAGCTAGGGGGGTCCGGGGCCGTAAGATTTTTTTTTTTTTTAAACCCTTAAATCATGACTTCTGAGTTTTGGAGAAAGAACTAGACAGACTGAGACATGCAATTATGACAAACTATCAACAGATTCAAGGCATCTGCTGTGAAAAAAGATGGCAACTACAAAGCATGATTATTGCAGCACATACCCAGGGGCGTCGGACTGGGGGGGAAAGGGGACTGAGTACCCAGGGCCCTTATGTGAGGAGGGCCCAAAAAGATGCTAGAATTAATAGCCGTGGATGCAGGGAGGGGCCCATAGAGAATGCCTTTCTACAGGGCCCAGAATTTTATGCTACGCCCCTGCACATACCTTGAACTGGTAAAATAAGCCTTAACATATTTTTAGATAGGATTATTCATATTTTTTTCTGCTGTTAATTTTCAACTTTTTCATTTACATCATTGATAGAAACTGATATGGTTATACAGCTAAATGATGAATAATCTAATCTAATAATGCCTCTGAACCAGATGGGGAAAATCCAACATCTCTTTTTCTTAAGTGCCTGGGCCTGATAATAAAAGCATTTACTCTAATAGAACAACTACATTATATGATAAGTAAGACATCAATAAATCTGAGAAGACCAACTTTAATGATGAGCCACAAAACAATATTATGCAATACAGGAAATAAATCAGAGGCCAATGAATAATATGTATCATATAGCCTAGCAAAAATAACACTTAAAGAGGGAAGAAACTAGTCCTCCGTGAAATGCATATGTAATTATAATGTGAATGGAATATTTTAAGTGTTTTTGCCCGTACAATATATGTCCACTTTCTCACCTGGTTCTTCCAGGTCCCTCTCTTTGTCCACTCTCTCTCCATCCTCCTCTTTCCCTCTCCCCCTCCCTCTGTGGTATCACTGACAATCGCATACAAAACATTTTGTAATCAACTAGAAAATAATCTTCAAATAAAAGAGAAAACAAAACACAGTAGTCCTACAAATATATATATATATATATATATATATATATATATATATATACTTATAGGCTACCTAGCCATTTTCTCACCTTGTTCATCTTGCTCTCTCTGCCCTTCTCCCTCTCTATTCTCCTCACTCATTTGTGCTGTCAACCAAAAGGCAAATGTAATCAAATAATCAACAGAGAATGTATCGTGAAGGCTACCAAAGGTTATATATTCACCTATTTATAACATATGTGAATATGGGGTTGCTGTTCAGTGCAGTGGGATAATGTTAAAGACTTATCTTACACTTTCTCACCTGAACCTGGCTGTTTTCTTTAAAAAAAGAAACGTATATCCATCTATGGGGAAACAGACTGTGGGTCAGGGTTTGTTGTTCCAGTGTTTCAGTTCTGATATGAATGAGTCTGATGATCCGTCAGGTTGAATTATTTATTTTTCATTGGCATTGACAGTTAAAAATAAGAAAGTGTCTGGTAGGGAGGTAACTGCAGCGGCGGCGCTAGGATATTTTTAGCGGTGCTCAAGCCATTACGGCAGGCTATTAATAGCACACTTTAAAAACTCGTTGTAGGCTACTCCTAAGCTACATTTTCCTATAGTTAGCAATTTGTCTAACGTTGCACAACAAAATTAGACTCGGTGGTGAATAAGCTAGGCTAATTCAGATATAATTGCCATCATTGTGATCAGGGAATCACAGATTGGTTCCACAAATTGGTTTTACAAATACTACACCTGTAGCCTACTTAAACATGTTTATTCGACTAGATTTAATTTTCACTCCATTAGTCATAGCCTACCTTTTCAGTGGTTGAAAGTAGCCATACTTTGACGACCGTTCCCCAAAGTTATCTGCGCAGACTGAACAGTAGGCTGAGGCGCCCTCGTTCAGGGAATCGCAGATAGCCTGTAAGTAAAAGCTGAGCCTGTCGTCATTTATCCTATTCCATCGCGTTATCAGGTTTGCAAAAGTAAAAGGTTTGAGCACTAAACGATTTCACAAAATCACAATGATAAGGGGATCAGGGGTGCGGAGATGATTTTTAGGGGTGCTTCAGCAGGTGCTTCAGCACCCCTAAAAATAGCCTAGCACCGCCTATGGTAAAGTGGTTTGTGTTTACTGCAGGTCCAACCATTCATTCTCAAAGCTTGTGTCAAAGTTAGTTGAATTCTACACTCAAACAATTTCTTTTATAGTCACAAATTTGAAAATAGCAAAATCCTTAAAGACTACAAACAATCTGGGTGTGTGGAGTTGGAAAGAAGTGAGCTTACTTCTGTAGTCCGCTGCTGGACACCCGGATATCCAACTAACTGTCGGCAGTCCGGTTGCATCGGGGGTAAAGTAGGTGCCAGGTTTTGTCTTAGAAGAAAAATGTGTGGAATTAAAAAAAATCCTTTAAAAAATATGAAAACAAAACCGCCCATTCTGACAGTGTTATGAGAGTGCACTGCTAAATCAGCGGAGAACTCTTCATCTAGCACCATTCATTTAATTTGTCAAAATATTTCAGTTTAAATGACTAAAAAGTAATGACTAATTTCCTTGTGCCTCAACTGTCATATGTGTTTAGTGCTTAACAGCAAAGCATGCTAACACGCTAAACTGAGATGATGAACACACGGTAACCTGCTAAACATCAGCATGTTAACGTCCGGAGTAAAGCAAAATCTGTGATTTCTTTCTAAACACATAGCCTACATGTTCGAAAAAAAACATGGAAAAGACAGTGAACTGTGTAGTATTTAATTAATTTAATTTTATAATTGTGGAGAAAAAGACTGTTTCACGATTTCTGTGTCCAGGATTTTTTGTGCGGTCTGTAGTCATGGTTCGATGAGCGCTGGAGTCATGCACGTGCAGAGGGGGGGGGGGCTATGGGTGCTTGAGCACCTGCCCCTTTTGCCCCTCAAGGCCAAAGTGCCCTTTTTTTGTTTCTTGTGTGTGTCTGCTTTCTTCCTCTCAACCAGCAGCCCACTTAAAAGAACATGTCACTTCTTTGGGAAATTAGCTTAGGTTATTTGTAGTCTACGGTGTAGGTTGGTGGTCTATACATTTTGACTTAATAAAGGACCCTTATATTTTGAGAAAATAATCCGAAACATGCTGCATACCTTTGCAAATCCCTTTCTGATTCAAAGCCTACTAGCCCAATGCTACAGAAATCTGATAGTCAGCTCAGGTTGCACTTATAGGCTACAATTAAACTGTTTCTGGTTTGATATCTCGTTATCTTGTATTTGTGTGAATGTAGTCTAATGTAAGGCTCTATATTTCATTTTGAGGTATACAGTATTGTGGATTTAGTATTATGTAACATTTCATATAGCACTTTCTATATACAGTTTGGATACTGTATGTAAGATTACATTTTGCTTGGACAACAGTTGCATTTTTTGGATATATTTGTGTGAATGTAGTCGAAGGCTCCATATTTCATTTTGAGGTGTACAGTATTGTGGATTTAGTATTATGTTAAAATATACAGTTTTTAAAATAAAGATGACATACTGTATATTGTTAGCAATCTTGTTCCATATGCGATAGTCTGTTGCCGTGGAGCGGCACTGGTTTTCCGGCTCAGGGGGTGTGCTACTTTTTCTTAGTATAGGCTATGTGCAAATGAACTAACACACAGCTGTAACGAGAGTCTGTTGGCTCAGGGCCTTCAGTTTGTTTCGAGAGAAATATGCTCTCAAACCTTTTTTTTGCTTGCATAAGTAACTCCATACTTCAGCAGACACGCCCGACGCCCCCAGCGTCTCAGATCAAGTAGAGTTTATTATTTTACAATTTTGAAACCAAATTTTTTAATTATTCAGTTTTGGCTAGGTGGTCAATAACAATTTTTCCTGTGATGTGACAGACTCAGAACATTTATTTTTTGCTTTAGGACTTTACCACAACTTTGTCATTGTGAGCATGTTAGCTTGCTGACATTTATAGTTCAAAGTGCCGCTGTGCCACTCAGGTACCACTACCAGTAGGCCTACAGTGAAATATTCTCTATACAGGGTTCATACGTTTTGAAAAAACCTGGAAAAGTTATGGAATTTGAAAAATGCAAATTCCAGGCCTGGAAAGGTTTTGGAAACATAAAAAGACCCAGAAAGATTTGGAAAAGTCATGGAATTTTTTTTTAACACAGCATAATAATATGTGATTAATAAATGTATTTCACGTCGTCCTAACCTCAACGTTCTATTCGTTTCACATACGTTTCACATACGTTTCACATACGTTTCACATAAATTGTCATTTATTTTATTGTTAAACCTCTGAGGGTAAACTTTAACACAGATTTGTATTCTTATTGTATAATGTCGACTGACATTTTCAGGAATACATAGTCATGGAAAATTGCCAAAAAGTCATGGAAAAGTCATGAAAAAGTCATGGAAAAGTATTGGTTAAAATGCGTATGAACCCTGTCTATAACTAATTAATCAACAGTCTCTGGTACAGTACAACTCAGAGTTGCTAGCATGGCTGTGTAATCTTAGCTGTGTAGCCTACATTCAATAATTTGGTTTTCATTTAACAAAAGAAGCAATTGTTCTCAAATGTTAAATGTTGTCTAAGCACAAGTCATAGAAGGACTTTGAGTTATAAAATATAGCCTAACGTTAGTCTAAAATTGAACATTATGAATCTGGCTCAGAGACCAATTTTATGCTAGCTTTCGACATATCAATACATTTTTTGATAGGCTACTTGTGTGACAGATAGATCTTGGTTGGTTGGTACCAAATGTTGGTACACCTGCAGTGTATTATCAAAGTTAAATAGGCTACTAGAAAGGTATGAAGCAGATTGTTCTGTTTGGAAAAAAAGTTGAGGCTTTGATCAGAGGCAACGTGATCATACTGAGGAACTTGTACATTTGAATAGAATATACATGCTTGAAAAAGTATAAGAAAATATGCACAATTAAAATGGCTTTTGAAGACACAAATCTGGGTGCTCAAACTGGAATGAGCTGCTTATGCTGTTTTTATTTTCCAGTCCTCAGTCTATAATCTATACCATCTTTCATGTAAGACAACTTCAGAAGAGTTCCCAGATGCTCTTGTTATAGCTTACAACATGTGGAATTTGTAATGAAAATCTCATGCTACAAATCTGCATCTCATACAGAAGTTTGAAGTTAATTAAAAATATGGTAAAATTATACCAAACGCCTGTACCTCTGGCACAAAATATAAGACACCAGGATCAGACTGCTGCAATTACATTTTACATTCGTCAATGTTAAAACTTTGAGTTTAGCTAATCTTTAACTCCATCCAATCTTATTTTAGCCAAGAGGAAAATTTAGCAAACCATCAAAACCGTTTTGAAACAATTTATTAAATCAACTGCCACCCTGACTTGACTTTCCCGCTCCACAACTGTTTCTCCACCAAGTGTATGTAACCTAAATTCATCATACAGCCTCAGTTCCCCTGAGAAACAAAGCCAGAACAAGCCAGAAACCACAATGCAGAACTCTCAATAGAATGCAAATAGAGATAAATATGAAATCAAGCCAGGATGAGAACACAGCTGTGTTCTATTTGTCACAATACCTCCTCTTCCAAGGGATTATCAAATTGGACTATCAGATGATAATCTTTTCTTCTTGTTCTGCAGGAAAACAGGGCTCAAGGAGAATGCTGTGAGCTCACCCATGACCAGATTTGACAAGTGATGATCGAATACAAATAACATTATTGTGGAGCTTAGAGAACTGTATTAGCCTTTACTTGACTGTTTCTTTTTGACACTGCCCTGTCTATCAGTTTCATTTGTCCAGTGACATTCTGTGCTTGATTACTAACTGCACAAAGTGGGCAACTCCCCCCATGGGCTCTAAAAGTCCCAGGTTTAATGTGTGCGAACTGGTTTGTGCTACTTTGATAAATAGAAATTTTGTTTGGGAATTACTTTCTGATAGGATGAGAGAGAGAGAGAGAGAGAGAGAGAGTCTACCAACCAATCAATTGCAAGTGTATAGACACAGCAGGTGACGACAGGACGTAGGTATATTGTGTATAGTTCTTTAGCATGCTCGCATAATTGCAATGTGAAACCACCAATCATATGTATACAATGTAGCAAAAATGCAAACCTTGGTTTGGACTTTCAGGTGTGAAAAGGCCCTAAAAGAAGTTACCAAGCACCAAACATGGGGCCAGGTAGTATCCCAGCATGGTGCAGATAGTGGGAGATCACAGGGTAATGGAGACATAGCAGCTAATTTACTGGAGATTACAGTAAATTTCCACGACTGCTTTATTAAACTGTGAATAATATCAGGTATGTACTGTACATAAAAGTGTTTTTAATAACTAAGGAATATTTTGTACCTGAGACTTCCTGACCTCTCAGCAAATTTAGTTGCCTGACTGACAGGCAGCATTTGATAAAGTTCCACTGAACAGTTGTGGGGACTGTTGAGCTGTGTGTTCAGACACAGAAGTTTTTTGGCCAGATCACCTGATATGGAGAGAGATGTCTTCCATCACCATGATCCCGAGGCCAAGGACCTGCTGAAATCACAAATACAGAGGAGCGCAGAGCTTGTCAAAACCCACTGAGGTGCAGAGGAGAAACTGAACTGAGTCAATAAATAATTACGCACCTATCAGTGACTACATGCAGGACACATTTGGCTGGTTTGGTTCAGGGCCTGTCTGTTTATTATCTTTCATGAGACTATCTGATAAAGACTTCAGCTCCTCAGCTTCCTCAGCTCATATGTTCCCAGAGGGCGGCACATTTGGATTAACAGCAGACCAAGTGGAGCCACGTTGAATCACTTTGTATTTCTTTACTTAGAGAAGCAAACTTCTTAGATGTTCAGATCACTGTTACAAGCAGAAAAAATAAAAAGTCTCCAAAACTGTGGAGGCTCTCTTCAGCTTTTATTAAAATAAAGGAAAATTGCACCGATACTGGATGAAAGTGATGGAGAGAACAAATACTGCATGTTAACAGTTTGGTACAACCTCAATGAAGCCTTGAAACAAGGGTTTATACGGCAGCGTTGTTCTCTACCACATAAAAATGTTTTTAGAACTTTGAAGCTACTTAGGAAGATTTTTTTAAGGAAAACATCAAAGTTCAAGAGGTTAAGATCAGGCGTTTAACCACGTGGTGTGCAGTATGAATTGCTTCAATTTGGATACTTGTTGAGTAAACACTGGAAAACACTGAGGGTTGCCATGGGGAAAATGGATTCAGGACGAAAATGCCCATAAAGAGGCACTTCCATTCCAATATTTTATGCAGCTGGACATTTTTAGCTCTGTGTGGTAAACATACATCTAATGATTATTTTCCTTGTTTCATTATACTATTTTCTTTGTTCTTTTAATGTTCTCCCAGCATTAAGTACACTTCATTATTGTTGCATTTTACTTATTCTCATCTTTGAATATAACAGTATACACATACATGCATAAGCTTATAAAAATCTCCTGAAAGACAATCAGTACACCAACATAACTTCTTTTAAATGGTGAATCAAAGAAAATACAGAAGAAAGTTTCTTTATTGCAAATTTGTTTGCAAATGTATTAATATTCAAACTCATACAACTCTCTGGAAATTGTACATAAAGTGCTGTTTAACAGAATGTCAGTATTCTACAGTCAGCACACAAAAACAATCATGAAAGGAAAAGACCATTTCTGTTCATGAGGAAAAAGTAAAACTAGTTTATGAAAATCACTCATCGTGCTCGCCAGTGACAGCAGAACAATATAATCCCAATTCCTAAATCCGTACAAAATTAGTGTTAGTGTAGAATGACTTAAAAGACTTGACTCTTTTCCAGCCTTAAAATACTGAACAATATAACATGGAAACTAAAAAACGGTCCTAGACTGAAGAAATGTTCGTCATGGAATTTTATTGGCCGAATGAATTAAAGAAGAGGGAGGCAAAACTGGGTCTCTATTCAAAATACTGGATTTTATGACTGCAGGAAGATAAACTTAACCACAGAACAATGTTGCCTTTCTTTGCTTATTAAAGGTTAAACCAACCTTGAAAGGTTTCCATTTAGAAGCTGCAACCAACTGCAGTAACAAAGTGTTTCATTTTCTGCACATATAAACATGTTTACAATAACACATTCAATGATTATTGCCGACTCGAACATCTGCTCTTAATTGAAGTGCTGCATTATAAGAATATAATGCAAGACTTAGTTCAGGCTTTTACCGATATTTGTTTTATTACAGAAGCAAGTTATGAGATCAACCTCAATCTAACTAATTCAATGACTACATTATGTTCAAATGACAACTTTGCCTGGTATCGCCCCTTTGGGACTAAACTCATGACATCTATGAGTCCAAAACCATAAAAATAGGATGAATGAATAAACCAATGTATCAGCCTATTGGTCATTAAACCAAAATGAAAACTAAATTGTGTCCCTTAAATTCTCCTAAAATACTAAGGGAAATACCTTCAGATGGTGAATGAAAGATGGAATTGAATGCCACAGATAAACTGGATCGAAGTTCGTGTCTACACCTGGATTTCTGCCTCCAGTAGGCTTGCAGTGAGGGGCCCTGAGTCAAATCTGATACCCCCAACCCCGGTCTCAGAGACAACTGGTGAGGCACTGGGGGTCCTAATGGTGAGAGAAGACAGCGATGGGGAGAAATTGGGTGTCATGGCTGAAGGGGTAAGTCCTGTGTTCCTGGCTAAGGGGGAATACGCATATTTGGGGTAAGAGGGCTTCCTTCTCAGGCTCGGCACACGCCCCGGCTTTCGTGGAGGTACAGTCCTAATGCCAGGCTGAGCCACTCCTGTTATAAGGGGCGGTGGGTACATGAGACAGCTTGCCTCTGCTGCTAATTCCTCACGGCCGCCTTGAAGCTCCTCGTCAGGGAGCATCCCGATATCGGTGAAAACGGAGGCCAGAGTCTGGAAGCGTGGCTCCCAGTCCAAAATGTAGTCCCAGCTGTAGCTGCCCTGCAGCTGCTCTTCTAGACACAACAGTGAAGAAAGTGAATCCGCAGAGTCGTGGGCTTCCGAGAGTGGAGGGTACCCACCCGTCCTCATGCTTTCCTCCAAATCCCTCAACGTAAGTACTGCAGGAAGTAGTCCCTCACCTCCTCCCTCTTCTTTGAAGTGGTGGAGGCTTTCTGTGCTGGCCATCCCTGAGACTAAACATTTATTGACAGATAAAATGTGCTCTGGCCCTACATCGATAGAGTGGCAGGAGATATTGTCCCCAGGTAAAGCAGAGTCTGGGATCTCCAAGGCCTGGTTGCCTTGCACAGATTCGTCTCTTTTACGGCAGGGGTACTGATTAATCCACTTGATCTCCTGGTCCTCAGCAGTTTCACCTTCTGCTGATCCACGGCCGCTCGAGTCTGACTGATTGTATGGGTTCGATATGTCCCTCTTGGTCACCAAGATGCTGGGTTTCATCTCCTGCAGAGAGATGGCACTTTGGCTAATGGATCTACCGAACGAGCCTGTGCCATGGTTCAAGTTGGCGGCAATGGCAGCTGCCTTTTTGATTGCCGCTTCCTTGATCTTGTACCTGAGAACCAATCCCACAAAAATGAGGAGGACAAGGAGGAACGTGATTAGTGAGACACTCAAACTGAGCATGTGTGCATTGAGAGGCACCCCCGTGAGTGCTTCAGCAGAGCTGGATATATTGACATAAACTAGGCAGGCAGTGGTCCTGGAGGCCAATCTGGGACTACCTGCAGACACTACCAGCTTCACCATGTCCTCACTGGCATGGTTGCCTCGTCTGCGATATACAGGACCAGACACAAAAATGGCACCAATTGTTTTGTTTATTGAGAAAAACGGCGATGACGTCACAAGGGAGTACTCCACCAGCCCGTCAACCCCTCCATCATGGTCCATCGCCATCACGTAACCGACTGTCTCTCCAGCCTTGGCGTTTTCTGGCAGGATGAAATGGTACTGCTTTTGGGTGAAGACGGGACTGAACTCATCCACTCCCTTGATGGTCACCTGCACTCTCACTGTAGCTGCTTTGTCGCCTTTGTCCCTGGCCTCCACTACAAAGCAGTACTCACTCTCGCGTTCGTAATCAAAGGTCTGTCTGGTGTGAATGTCGCCTGTTAGGGAGTCGATGGCAAAGGCCTCCTTCTTCTCAGGGCTGCCACTGCCATAGTCCATGAAGCAGGAGGACACAATAGAGTAAGTGAGCTGGCCGTAAGGGCCTAAGTCACTGTCAACAGCATGGACAGAACAGGTGTGGGTAAACGCTGGGAGGTTCTCCAGCACTGAACAGTTAACAGTAGGGAACATGAAGTATGGAGTGTTATCATTAACATCCAACACTGTGATGAAGACCACTGTAAAAGTGACTTTACGTTCTTCAGATGATTCACCACCATCAGATGCTCGGATGGTGAGGGTGTATTTTGAGTCTTCCTCATAGTCAAGTGAGTGGTTGACCACCAGAAGGCCAGACTGAGGGTCGAGCTTGAGGTGACCTTTGCTGTTCCCCGAGATAATGTCGTATCGCAACAGGCCGTTAGTTCCCAGGTCAGGATCCTGAGCACTGACCTGGACCAGTCTGGTACCTACATGGCTGTTTTCACTCACTTGTGCATGGTATCCTGTGCTGGAAAAGACAGGGGCATTGTCATTGCAGTCTGTCACAGTCACCATAACAACAGCAGAGCTGTTCAGTGGAGGCGTTCCTCGATCAGACACGCTCACTGTTAGCGCATAGCTCTCCGTGGTCTCACGGTCCAAAGGGTTACACAGAACAAGTTTTCCTACATTTCTCATCTGACTCTCAACCTGAACCATTTTAACTTCCAGACAGAATCGCTTCTCCTCATTTCCCCTGATGATGGCATAGTCCAAATGGGTGTTTTCGGGGCTCCAGTCTTGGTCCTCTGCAGACAGCGTCAGGAGGGTAGTGTCTGTGGCCGTGTCCTCTGGGACGGTGAGCGTGTAGATGTCCTGGTGGAACAAAGGTGCATGGTCGTTGGTGTCCAGAATCAGCACATCTATGGAGGTGACAGTAGACTGCACAGGATCGCCTTCGTCTTTGGCCTCAACCAAAAGATGGATCAGGTTGCTGTTTGTGATGGCCTTCAAGGGCTTATTGGTGAAAACAGACCCTACAAGACAAAACATGTGTTCATGAGTGAATCCGTTTTATTTTTTTTATCTACACTACACTACAATATAAGAAATGGATCCAATGACTGCGCAATGTGAAAGTTGCTCTTACTGTAGTGGCGAACCTGTCAGTCAGTTACCACCAAACCCCCCTCAGTTCTATAGAGCTTTTTAGCTGCTTTTAGCTAATAGTAGTTATTTTCTGACCCAGTGTACAGTACACCACCTGTCCAACACTACACACAAACTACAGACAAAGTTAGTGACTAACTGGTGAACATAGAGGAGCATCTAGCATGCTAAAGAGCCAGCTATTTCTCTCAGTTTGAGTTGGGAGAAAGTAAAATAAAGCTAAAAGAAAAGTGATTTTGGGATTTTTTTTGGGTTGTCAGGTGGTTAGAAACATGACTCCAAATGAATAATGATATTGCTCTATGTCTACTGCATATGCAAATAGGTAACGGTGCTAACAAGGAGATAATATATCAGATTTCAGTGTCCAAAATATTTCAATACTAAAATCTGTTTCACTTTTACCAAAACATTATATTGCAGTCAGTCAGACAGACATTATGCACACATTCAAACACGTGCATTTTATCTCACAATGAAACGGTTTACAAGGTAGAAACACTTTAAGAAAGACCTGACATCTGGCCTTACTAATGAAAAACTGTAACACTCTTTTTACTGATTTAACAGATGGATAAACAAATTTACAGATTGTTCTCTTCAGATTGAGAACAATAAAACATGTCTACTTGTTCAACAATGTACTAAGAGTTAAATCTAAATTGTCCCTGTCTTTAGACACCGCAATGCAACATTATTCCCAGTGTGACTATTCTTTAATGAATTCCATATGCAGACTGTAAGAGCAAAAGTTCTTCTTGGATGACAATAAAGTGTTTGTCCATCCAATTTATTGTTCCACTTCACTGCCCCTTATACTTTTCTACATGATGACTTTATTAATTCTGGGGCTCTATTCTAAAGCAGCACCATTCATTGTTTGCGAAACAAATAGGAATGGAAAAACCGAGAGGCACCACACCACAAAAAGCACCATATTACATTTTTGGATTTAGAGAGCTTTAGTCAACATTGATGCAATTTTCACTTTCCATTGGCGCTCCTCACAGCAAAACATGGGGAAATACATTTATTTGATATTAAACTTTGGAGTTCAAAGCTCATAAATTACAAGTGGAAAAGACTGGCCAGAATTCTTTCTTGGGTTTAGAATTTAAAAAAAAGGGATATAATAGGATAGGCATGGCTCCTCCGAAGCACTTTATCTCAATGACTTCTAATTGCCTTCTCTGCTGCTTCTCTTCCCCCCTGTCCAAGGAACTCACTTGCAAATCCAAGACTACAAAAATATAAACACTGGAGAAATATACTGCTACTGGCAGAATGACAGAACTCCCACTAACCTCTGATATTGTATGCTGCTCATAACCAGGCAGAAACTTTCTCTATGCCCTTTTCTTTGGCGTGTGCCCATTTATCTACGCCAGAAAAACTGATTTTAATGGAGGGAATAAGAATATGAAAATCAGAACACCAGACAGTCATAAGTCATAAAACTTGTATAGCTTGAGGTAATGTGTTTTACAGAAGGTATGCAATGCATTTTGGGTCATTGTTTTATCCATCTGGTGACTTCTTAACATCTCCCTTTTCTATATGTATACATACAGCGAGGGTAAACTGTCAGTGAGATATTCATATCAGAGCTATTTCAAGATGTCTTTTCCATCAGTTGAGCTTTTCTTACCATTGTCAGGCTCCATGTAAAAGCCTTGTAAAGGAGATGAAAGCAGTCTGTAGGTGATCTTCCCATTGAGTTCAGAGTCTCTGTCGGTAGCCGACACTGACAAAACTAACGTGTCTGCTGAAACCAGCTCTGACAACTCCACCTTGAGGAGAGAACAAATAATGAGTCACATCTGCAGCAAGATCATGATGTACAGTATACTCTATACCTAGTCAGATACCACATTTTAATAAGGTTAATAAACATTTATAAATGCTTTATAACAATACAACATTTGGGTTGCCAGGTTTGAAAAATCTATTTGGCTGGTATATGACCTGCTTCAGCAGAATTTGCCTTTAAAGGCAGAATGAGCAGGATTAAACGTTCAGTACACTGGCCGTTCCCAACCTCGCACGCGCAAATGTGACGTCATGGGATCGCCGTAACCGTTTATACTCGCGCGTGGTGGTCGCGTCACTAGTTGCAGTCTTCTCCTGAGCAGAAGTGGCGGTAATGAGGAAAGGCTACCGACTTTGCTCTTTCTACGGACTAGAAGAAGAAGAAAAAGGTGAACAACGGCAGAACTGGCAGCAGCATTGCCGTCAATGCTTTGATATTCAATGACCTTTTTCGTCGGATCAAGCCTTTCATTCACCATAAAAGAACTCATCTTAACCCAGTAAGTTTACAAGAGAGACTTGCAGTCACTCTGAGAGTCCTGGCATCCGGTTGTCAGCGAACTTGTTCAGGCCTCCTGTTTCCGCTTTGTCGCGCGTCACTGAAAAAAATGGAGTGGTGCGCGCCCTCTGCTTGCGCACTCAAAATCCTGGCGCGCCAGCGAGATCTACGTCATTTTGACGTCACATTGGCGCGCGCAAGCTTGGATGCTACTGTAAAACGGCCATTAGTTGGTTGCAGTTTGTGAACACCATTCAAACTTGGCCCCTTCTCCCCGGCTCAATGAGGGTTACTGTGCGGATGAAAGCCAGCCGCAGATTCACTCTGTTTTAGGAAGGAGCTTTGTCCGCTTGGCGTTTTGCCTTGCTATATTTGCGTTTTTCCAGCGCTGTGTCCGCCATTTTCGTAGCTTTCTCTTGCATGCGTGCTTACGATCTGGCACCTGGTTGCTACATTTTTATAGGGGTTGATGCCCAGAATTGTCCTGAATAGAGCAAAACAAAAAAATACAGTCTCTGTAGATACAGACACTGCCACACACTTCTAGTAGCTAAAAAAATATGTGTTAGAAGGATTGTTTTGTAGGAGTATATACATGTTTTTTTTTTTTAGGAAAATCCTATTCATTGCGCCTTTAACTAAGGTTATTGAAGTGTGAGAACATGTTCTTATTCATTTACAAATATTTATATTTGTCTTTGTGACCCCTAATTTTTACTTTACGGAAGTGACCGACCAAACCACTGGACTACCTCTTTAAAGACTTTGTCACTTTCTAATAAGTTATCAAGTCTGCAGTTCATGTTACAAAGTCATCAATATAGGATTACGCTAAAAAGACAAACCAAGTTATACTGAGGGATAATGTACATCAGGCACATTTATTTTTACAACCTGGAAACCCATAAGCTGACCTTAATGACTTCAATAAAGCATTAATAACCAACTTTATACTGCAACTTATAAATCCTAATAAGCCATGTTTTAGTAGAAAGTTGTTCCTTTTGTCATTTTACAGTAACAACATGCGTATACCATTTTTGTGATGGCTTGGTGTCACCAACCAGTTGGCCTATAACCTTTTTAACGACAAATATATCATCTGTACCTGGTAGGAGACCTTGGTGAAGACTGGAGCGTTGTCATTGACATCAAGCACTTGAACTATGACCTCTCCAGTGGTCTGATGGAGAGAATCAGACGCCCAGACTGTCAACGTGTAATCTGTCTGCTCCTCGTAGTCCAGGGCCCGAGTCAGGGTAACCACACCAGTATATCGGTCAATAGCAAAGGGGAAATTGGTGCTACTGTTGTCTGAAAAGCTGTAGGTGATGGTTGAGCTCAGGTCCACGTCGTTTGCAGTCACCTGTGTGACCATGTAACCTGCTGGCAGATCTACAGTCAAACAGAAGATGTCAAAATAAGTCCACAAATACAGTAGTCAAAGATGACACATTCTCACTCCCATCGCGTCAAAAAGCGACGCTTGGTCAGGTGCCTTTGGCGTTTGTTGTCACTTTTTGAAGCTCTGGGTCGCGACGTACGTTTAACCGACATGCGGCACAAGAACGGGACAGTTAGGTTTAGGAAAAGATTGTGGGTGGGGTTACAAAATGTACGTTTCAGTGACACGCGGGACAAGAACGGGACACGAACCCCGGTCTCCTGGGTGAAAGTCCTGTGTTGTTTGACCCATCCAGCATCCCAACCAACCTCCTTAAGTGGATTTTCAGTCTTTCATACTTCTCGCTACCGTTGTCGCTCTTAATACTACGCCATCTTACATTGCCGCGGCCGAGCTGCTGCTCTGCCCGGTACATCCTGTACGGACGCCAAAGGGGGATTTTTGTGCCAGTATGCAACGCTGAGAGCCACTGACCAAGCGGCAGTAATTTACGAGTTGGGAGTGAGAACGGGTTGTCAAAGAACATAGACAGTGTTTATATCCAAATGAGTGTTAATGATTGAATGCAGCCAGAAAGCAGCAGGGGTTGGTCTTACTCTCTGCTATAACCACAGGTTCCATGGGGGGGATGGCAGGGCTGTTGTCATTGACGTCCACCACTTGGACCCTGATGGTGGCGGTGCTGATGAGCGGAGGGTTCCCCCTGTCTGCTGCCTGCAGAACCAGCCTGTAAATTAAAGGCAGCAAACAAATGATGCCACTCTGCATATTATGGATATTGTATTGCTGTTTATGCTAGGTTGGACATGTAGCACTCTCAATAACAGAGGTGAGCAGATATTTTAGGGATTTGTACTTTTTGAGTACATTCTAAACTCAGTAATTCTACTTTCACATGAGCAGATTGTGTGACTATTGTACTGAGGTACATTTTGAAAAGCAACTTTTGCCTTGTCAGGAAATCTGTCAGACAGCTTTATAATATAAATATAAGCAGTGGCACAGTCATGTGCCCATTTCACCAAATTTGCAAGATGAAATTTGCCACGTGAGATTATTTGCTCTCACTCGTTTACAGAAAACACGTTTCACTAATTAAACTAGTAACACATTTACGAGCTTGCAGGAGCCCTGTAGGACTTACATATTCTTCTGCAATTTCGACAATTATTCGTGAAACATAACAATACTGCCATCATTTGCGATCTGCAACACTGGCCCTCTCACTGTGACCACACACATCAGCAGTTGACTTCCTATTTAAACTAATTTAAATTAAATAAAGAAGTCATGCCCCCATCTCCTAACAAAGATAAAACAATGATTATATTGTTAGCATTCAACAACTACAGCTGCCACAAGGGTTGGACAGTATGCCAATGGCAGAGACTCAGGGGATGTGCTTTTGTTGAATGCAAACAAAATAAATGTTTATAAATGGAAATGGAAAAACTTTTCCAGAAAACTTTTAGCTTTGAATATGGACAAAAAAAAATCTTTATTAAAAAACTCACTCACACGCTAGTGATATAGGGGCTAGCTTTGAGAGGGAACGGGACTCTCTATTTTATAAGAAGGAATTTACTAATCTAGTTTTGTCTTGACTATCATACATTCTAGAAATGGCTACATAATGCTTTTTTTCATGTGAGTTGGACGTACTTGTATGAGGGGGTGATCTCGCGGTCCAGCAAGACATTTGTAGCAAGAATCCCACGAACAGAGTCCAAGATGAATGCTTCGTTAAGGTTACCGGACACGATGGAGTACTCAATCTGCCCGTTCATCCCGCTGTCAGCATCAGACGCAAAAACCTGCAGAAAATGTGGCCAGGGATTCATTAAATCTGGCCAATATATGACACACCTGACTAAATATATGATACACCTGCTTGGTATTTGTAATATCAAAGAGGACTTCAGTTTTCATAGTTTCTACCTGCATGATGTAGGTGTTGTGCAATTGCCCCTCCCAGACAGCCGTCCTGTAGTTGCTGTGTTCAAACACTGGTGCATTGTCGTTCACATCCAGCAGACTGATGGAGACCCTGCAGGGAGCTGTCTGCAGCCCATTGTCAGCCAGCACCACCAGATGGATCTGAGGGCTCACCTCAAAGTCCAGAGAGTTATCTTTCTGCACACGGATCTCGCCTGGATGAGAGAAAAACGATAAGGTACTGTTATACCCCAAAAACTGTTCCAACCCAATTTTAGAGACTATATATATATAGCCTATTGTATTTCAAGGTAGTTTTTATTAGATCAGGGGAAAATGAAAGCACAGTAATGGAAAGAAACACATAACTTTTCATCTATTAAAAAAAGGTGTTGATAGAAGCACGTTTAGGTTCAAGATTTTGTGGTAACCCTTAAAAAAGTTTGTTCATATGTCAGTATAACGTGTGTGCTTCATTACTTTAAGTAGACTTGAATCCAAAAAAAGAGTGTAGGGTAGAGTATGATAAGATCAGGCAGGCAACAATCACAATTCTTTAGGAAATACTTGTATATAAACAACCAGATGAACCAGATAAGCTGTAAGGGCATTTTGAAGAGAGACACAGAAAATGAGCCCAACATGGTTGGATTAGAAGCACTTATTGGTTTAACATAAACAATGGTTAGGGCTAAAAATGTAAAGTTATTTTCTGGATACTTTAGTGGAAAATAAAATGGATGAGTGAATGAGAATCTGTACTATTAGCATAATTTAAATGATAAAAGCATGCAGGACTTTTTTTATGCAAATGCATAACAAAAATACCATCTGCTAATCATAACCAGTGAACTCCAGCAACAACTTTAAATAGACCGCAAGAAAAAAAAGGGAACAAAAGCAATGTTTTTGTTTGGTTTCTTACCCGTGTGACGGGTGATGGAGAAAATATGATTCTCGTTGCCACTAAATATGGTGTATGTGATCTTTTGTCTGCTGTTGGTTTGGTCACTGGCCTCCACTTTTGCAATCCAAGTGCCTTGACAATGAGAGAGAGTGAAAGGCTTGATGAGGTTTTTGATGGTATCAGTGAAAACAGAAGGAATAGCGGTAATAAAACGTACCAGCTCTACTGTTCTCCTTGACAGTAGTGTTGTACACTTTATTTGTGAACTGTAGCCCTTCGTGTTCTCCCTTCAGATGGATGAAAACCAGGCAGGTGGAGGTTAAAGCAGGCCGCCCTTGGTCTGAAACCACAACCTGCAGCTTCCTCCCGGAGAAACCTGCTCGCACTCGTCTTCTCAGTGAAATCTCTCCCAACTCGCTGTTGATGTCAAACAGGTTCTCCTCATCAGACAGCATGAACTGTATAGTCCCATTGTCACCCTGGTCACCATCTGTTGCCGTCACCGTGGTAACTATCTGGTTTGGTAGAGTCCTCATAGACACCCACGCGTTGATGGGATTCTGCTCACAGGCCGGCACGTTGTCGTTCACGTCCTCCACCTGTATGGTCAGTGATGCCACCGAGCTCAGTGGTCCTTGAGCGCAGCCGTCGGTAGCCACAGCTTGGAGGGTGTACTGGGCCCTGCTCTCTCTGTCCAGAGACCTGGTGGTGCGGATCACTCCGGTGAACGCGTCCACTGAGAAGGCCCCCTGGCTGCTGTCCTCCGTCAGAGAATAGGTCAGGTCCCCGTTGGACCCCTCGTCAGGATCGAAGGCGCCGACACGCAGGACCTCCGCTCCGGCAGGTAGACCCTCGCTGATGGAGGCGTGGTAGCTCTTACGGGTGAAGGAGGGCATGTTATCATTCTGGTCCAGCAGCAGCAGCTGGAGTTGGGTGGAGGAGCTGAGCGGGGTGGGGCCGTAGTCCCGAGCCTGTATGGTGAGCGTGTAATTCTGCCTTTCCTCGCGGTCCAAGACCTGTGTGGTGCTGACAGCACCTGTGTGGCTGTTGATGGTGAAGCGACCTCTGTAGTCCTCACCTATTGAAAAGTGGATAGGAATTAAAGCATCAGTACGGCTTCTCAAAGCTTATTTTTGTAGATGTGTCCATCATTCCTATCCATTGTTATTTCTATTTCATTATGCTGTGGTGGAAGAAGTATTCAGATCCTTTACTTAAGTATAAGTACTAATACACAGTGTAAAAAATACTCTGTTACAAGTAAAAGTCCGGCATTGAAATTGTTACTTAAGTAAAAGTATGTAAGTAGCATCAGGGAAATGTACTTAAAAGTATTAAAAGTAAAATCCTCACATTTTAGAAACTGGAAAAGATCAGTTCTGTCAGTCGATTAAGTGTTTAATCAGCTAATCGTTTCTCTGCTGGACTTGTAGGCCGTTATATTGTTGGGTAGTTTAATTTATAATAAAATATATTTTATATACGACATGTGTTTTGTGTGCAACAATCTTAATTTGTAAAGTAACTAGTAACTTAAACAGACTGATGTAGTGGAGTGAAAAGTACAATATTTCTCTCTGAAATGTAGCGGAGTAGAAGTAGAACGTGCCATTGTAGCAGGGACATATTTGCATTTGCCGAGGTTTCTTCCTAAAAGGGAGTTTTTCCTCGCCACTGTCGCAATAGCCACTGCTAATGCTTGCTCTTGGGGGAACTATTGGAATTGTTGGGGCTTTATAGAGTGTGGTCTAGACCTACTCTATCTGTAAAGTGTCTCGAGATAACTCTTGTTATGATTTGATACTATAAATAAAATTGAATTGGAATTGAATTGAATTTGCCTTTATCTCATTTATAATTACACAAAATTTGTTGTGGTTACTTTTGTCTTAAAATGTATCTAGTGTAAAGTATATAGGCTATATGTTAGAGTTCAGAGCCCCTCCTTTATTTCTTCTTCGGTGGTCCTGGGACTATAAATACCTGGTGTCTCCTTTCCCTCTCCCCTTTTTGTAATACTGTTTGGGAGAGGTGAGTGTAATTTATTTTTGGCTCATTCATTATTTTAATTCATTCCATTATTTCTTGTATTATTCTGTTGATATTTTTGTTCCCCACACTTTTATGTCTGTCCAAACCTTTCTACATCTTGTTTTCAACAGATTTATGTCACGTTATTGTTGTTTTTACAAGTTTTTAAGAGTTAGTGTAGCTAGCTTAAAGTCGCGGCATATGTGTGTATTGTAGAAGTTGGAGTGGGCCATTTTGTTGCATGACGAGGTCTGTCTATTCATGTTTGTCACCAGAATAAACGGACCTCATCCTAAGGAGATCCTGGTGTCATGGTGTGGTGAAATAATTATAAACAATGCAGAATTCCAAAGGTCACACCATGACAAGAAAAGACTCAAGTAAAGCACCTTAAATTTGTACTTAAGTGCAGTACTTCACTAAATGTACTTAGTTACATTCCACCTCTGCCATTATGTAACATTTATTGCCAAAGTAACTGTTGAGATCTCGACAACATATGACTAAATGTGACATGAGCGGACAAGACAGTTCACCCGTAAAATCTAAATCACTTTATTTTAAAGTAAAACCTGAAATGTCGCTAAAAATCCCTTATTGCACAACTATGGAACGTATGATCGCTCGAAGTACCAGTAAGTTGGTCTGGTATGGATTGTTAATGGACAGTTTGGGTAGTAATTTTATAATTTATCTACATTTCTTCTTCCAAATAAGTTTGGCTTAGCTCAGGGTTTGTTTAAAATCGGTATGATTGCTTAGTTTCTTTACCCTTTGGAATTATTTTTTACAATGTCGATGAGTTCCAAGATCTAAGCTATTGCCTTGGTGAGTATAATGTTATTACCAATAGAAATGCCAGCCAAAACTGCCAAATCATTATCCAAATAGTTTGATATACCGAGCACTATCTGGGCTCCTTACCTAAAATGGAGTAGTGTATTGTTCCATTTTCTCCGTGGTCTGGATCGGAGGCCTGAGCAGTGTGGACCACCCCGGGAGGAAGGTTTTCTGGCAGGCTGATCTGGAAGGATGACTGCATGAACTCCGGAGGGTTATCATTGTCATCCAGCACAGTGCACAGCACTGTGGCTGTACTCGACAGAGGCCGCGTGCTGCTGTCACGAGCCTGCACTGCAGACAGGAATCAAAAAAAGGACTTCACACTCCCGCTCACTGTAGAAATCTCGGCATTATTTTATTCAATTTTGATGGTCCTGTGATGTCAATAAGTCAGTGCTTTTTCCTGCTCACAAAAACCAACCAGGGTTTCCACTACTTCAACAGTTGTTTCTATTAACTCTGTTTGGCATTTTGCATTTATTAGATAGCTCACAACAGAGATGAAGACAGGAAATGGTTAGTGGGAGAGAGATATCACATGTAGCAAAGCTGGAATCAAACCAGGGTCATTGCCATCACAGTATATATATGTGTCTTAATGGTGTTAACCACTTGGCCACCATGATGCTCCTGATCTTTGGTTATTTACTTCCTGGACATGATTAAGAGTCTACCGCCATGCTAGCATCTCTGTGAGGCTGTACTTTGAGCTAAATGCTAACATCAACATGCTCACAACGATACCAGTAACATGCAGATGTTTAGCGGGTATAATGTTTACCATGTTTACCATCTTACCGTAGCATGTTAGCATGCTTACATTGGCTAATTAGCACTAAACCCCCAAACAACTCAGGTTAATGACATTAGTTAGATTTTAACCAAAGTATTGGACAAATTAAAGTTTTGACATGATGGTGATCGACAAAATTAGTGTTCATGCTCTGGGGAACATGGATATTTCTACCAAATATGAAGAAGAATCATCCAAATTATGTTGAGATATTTGGAATAAAGTGGTGGACCGGTCAAAATAACGAACTACTGACATTGCCATTCCATAGAGCCATATCGAAAGCACGACTATATATGAAAAACAGCTACTGATAAACAACTCAAAGAGACCACAGACTCTTATTATAATAGTTGGACAGTAATGTACTGTAGGCTATATATTGAAAACACAAATATTACAAGTGACAGTATATGGAAATATACAGTTTCGCTCAGCAGTCTCAGTCTCTTAACACCAAAATGACTGAACTGTTTTTTAATAGCATGGCAGACCCTAAGAATAAAAAAACAATCCTGTCATTGTATTCTGTGACAGCTTTGAATACACGCTGACAAGAACTTAGTATTTTATTTCTTTCCAAATGCATCTACAGCCAGAGAAAATGGTCCCCACATATTTTGGTATTTCCCAATAAGCCCTGCGGGATTCTGGCACAACTTCAAGACATTCAGGCTTTCCTGTTATTATATTTTGTTATTATATTTAATTGTTCATCATACTGCTGACTGTACAAATATTACGATAAAACATCTGAAAGCAGTTTATCACTAAACACTGCTGAATAATCTGAATGTAATTGCCGCGTGTGCCCACGAGAGTCTAAAGCAAACACTTCAAAAGGCAGAGGGTGCAGTCAGTAGAGGTTAGATATACTGTAGCTCAGCCCTTTAAAAATCGACTGTTTCCTTAACATAAATCAATCTGCTGAATTATGTTGCCCTCATACAAAAGACCTTGCATTCTTTATGACTTTGGCTGTGAAGCATGTCAAGAGAGAAGGTAGAGAATGAGAAACAGAATGAGAGAAATATCTGTGTTTCATAGAGATTTTATATGTTTAAGCAGCTTCAGGCTTTAGATATGTTTTATAACCCTTCAGGAGGAAGATCTGAGCCAAGTATTGACTTAAATGTGTAGCCAAGCAGAAACATTGTACAAAGAACAGAATCACAGGCTTTCAAAGAGTTGGTTTATATCTTCAGTTGGAGATGTTCACTGGAGATGTTTTTCATTCAGGAAAGGGATGATAAAGGTCTATCTGGTCAAAACAAACTTTAAACTCACATCAACGTTAATGCAGACTGTAAACCTGTGTCCATCTGGTCATTATGAAACTAACTTCTGCCTGGTATATATACATATATATGTATACACGCAATAAATCACTCACTCACCTGCTGAGCTGAATCAGACCAATCCTGACACACTGCACCGTTATGTCCATTAGGGGTGGGGGGAAAAAATCGATACGGGATAGCATCGCGATATTTTCTTTGGCAATACTGTATCGATACACAGATGCCAAATATCGATCTTGAATTATATATGTTCAGTCAGTTTGTCTGCTTGACAATCCCGTTTTGCAGCAATAAAATAGAAGTGAGATAAACAAAGAGAGAAATGTATCTTTTTAGATAAAACAGATGTTGACAAAGTTTCCCTTTGGGGAAATCATTTGAAATTGGGAAAAATTTGAAGTTGGAAAAAAGGTATCATATTGCAATACATCACAGAATATAGCAATATGTTTTAAATTGCAATATTATCGTATCGTGACATAAGTATCGTGATGATATCGTATCGTGAGACCTCTGGTGATTCCCACCCCTAATGTCCATGTGGCTCCAAGATGGCGGTTTCAACAAGTGTCCTACTCATTAAATAGGTGGCCTTTGCTGCGTGATGTAGTGCCACTGCTCGATTTCCATACACCTTACTAAGCTTAAAATCATATTTATGAAACGTTCTGATGTGAGCGGAGGCACGCTTTATTTCAGGTGAGGTCGGGAGCTTCTGTGGGAAACCCTGTTCAACGTCCATGTGTTTTCACTAGAAGAATAACCCCTTGAGATGAATCATCTCATTTCCGAGGGGGTCCTTAAGACAATTATACAGAAGATACAAAAACACAAAATACATTCACACATACACACAACACTCCCAAGCCTAACTACTCCAACACCGACTGATTTTTGACTTTATCTTCAACAAGGTCTTTGAAAACGCAGGATTTTATTAAACTACCCTTGAAACGGCTTGACGACGACGACAACAACAACAACAACAACAGTGTGTCTCAGAGCACTATTTCTCTCCACACTTCTGTGTGTCTCGGGTGTAACAGGTTTGAACTGCGAGTGTGTGTTACCTCGGAGAGGGAAGTGCTGCTGCTGCTCTCTGTCCAGGTAGGAGGTGGTGGTGATCAGACCGGTGTAAGGGTTGATGCTGAAGAGCTCGTAGCCGGGGCCGGGCAACAGACTGTACCACACCCCGGCATTCTCCTCTGGGGGAGGAACACACAAGGTTAATGTATGGTTCACATGCTCTTCAGAACTGTGAACACTGTTACAGACCTCAAAACAAATCCTCATTTCATGGAATGTGAGGGAAACAACTAAAATAAGCAGGAAAAACCCCACAAACACAACCTCATTTTCCAGGCGTATGTTACCTCGGCCTTATCTGTAGAATTGCTGTATATTTGATATATAGCTCTGTATAGAAATCTTTTTTGAATGTAAAGTCTAAGCTTTAGCTTATTCCACATACCCTTCCATGGTGATTATATTGCCTTTGTAAGAAATAAGATATGAAAAGCAGTCAATAATCACATTTTCATCCATTAGCTTTTTTCACATTTTAAAGTTTTCTGTCAATCTTAGCATTTACATCAGTCCTGAGGTTGAGTTTAGCACCTCATCAGGTTAGTTCATGTTTATGGCTGCTTCCAATTCAGACGGGCCTTATCTGATGCCAAATTGAAAACAGAACCATGGGGTATAGTAAATCACACAATGTCTTGTGTCACCTTTAAAAAAACGGACAGGGGAGCAAAACCTTAGTCTGGCAGCCACACATTAAAGGGTAACTACCGTTTCTTTCAACCTGGATTTTATTTTCCTATGTTGTTGTGTCTAAGTGACTGATGGGAACAACAACCTTTGACATTGGTCCAGTATTAAGAGAGGTCGCTGCAGTCGGCAGCGGCGAAACAAGCTACAATGTAAGTTAATAGTGCAATTGTCCAGCTTGTATTTACCTTCACAAAAGTGCTCATTTTGCCACTGACAGGCTCAGATTAATATTCTAAGTGTCTGACAACATTATGGAAAGGATTTCTAAGGAGGTCGACCTTTCTGTTTAAACATAAAAACTGTAGATGTAAATAATTTTTGGCATCATAAAATACACTCAAAGTCGACAAACAAAATAAAACTATGAAAAGCCGTTTTACATTCTGAAAGTACTTTTTTTTTAATGGAGTCTGGTGGGTTTAGCGCTAGCGATCTCAGAGCTGTTTCTGGTTAAACAGAAAGGTCTTAAAGAGGTTTTAAAAGGTCTATCTCTGAAGGGATCCTTTCCATAATATTGTTAGACACTTAGAATAATAATCTGAGCCTGTCAGTGGCAAAACGAGCACTTTTGTGAAGGTAAATACAAGATGGACAATTGCCCTATTAACTTCCATTGTAGCTTGTTTTGCTGCTGCTGACTGCAGCGATCTCGCTTAATACTGGACCAATGTCAAAGATTGTTGTTCCCATTAGTCACTTAGACACACAAACAAAGGAAAATAGGGTCTAGGTTGAAAACGACGGTGTGCTGTAGCAGATTCAGATTTTTTTTTTTTTATTTCTGTTGGACTTTAAGCTTAGAACATAATATCATGTTTCTTACTTTCATAACCTAAACAGCAAAGTCGTTATACTTCTGATGATAACATTAGGGGTTTCGGAGAGTTCCAGCAAAAAAAAATAAATAAATAAATAAAAAAAAAAAGAGACCAGTATTCGAATGTCCTAATGCAAACATGTACATGGTAAGTCTGATGTGATGCTTGAAAGTAAGTATGAATACTAAAACTGTATCTGTTCCCCTGCGACCTAAAGGACAGCACAGTTACTCTTTAAAAAACTCCCTCCGAACATGTGAACATTTGCTGAACAAAGTGAAATCCAGGCCGCGCAGAGTAACACAAAGGTTAGCTGTCACACTCGTTGACATTGCACTTCTCCCCTGACTGCCTCCGACACATGGAAACTGGACGAGGACGAGGCGATTTGAGGAGACAGATGAAAACACGGCGCCTATTGGCACAGATGGCTTGGATTATGGAAATCATCATGAGACAGGACCTTTCAGATCTCCCAGAGGAGCTGTGTGCTTGCTGTTCTTGGACAATTCTCACCCCCAAGAATGTTAATTTACATTGAAACCCCTCCTGTTCAGATCCTCCTGCCACATGGACCTTCACCTTCAGCATTTAAAAGGAATCGCACTGTCAACACGGCGAGACGGAGGCCTGTGCACAACATGTTCAAATAAACGGGACCGATTGTGTAGATTTGTGAATATAATTGGAGTGTGATGAATGAGATTTGCTGGGATGTACAGTGAACATAGCACATGGAAAAGACACAGATGGAACAACGCATGAGGGCAGGGGGTTGGTTTCAATTAAGCTGCTAATGGAGTGAAACAAAAGAGACGATAACCTTGATTCACTGCAGTGCTGAAGTTTAACCAAAACATGGCAAGGCGAGCTGCTGCTCAACTGCATTTAGTCATGTGGTACTATGCTTTAAAGATAATACAGATGAACTGGTATACTACTGCTGAAACAGAGAAATGTTGAATGGGAATTTCCTCTTCGAGCCATTTAGAGTTTGAAATATTACAACAGGTTGAAATGTCACAGAAAAGGAAAAGAGACATTTCATGTTTTCATAATTTATGAAAACAATACCATTATTTAGGAGCTTGTTTATGAGTTTAATTTTATTCGTATGTGTCACTATTTGGTTTTAAGCACATTGAGTTTGAGGGTTTGAGGACATATGCTAGTGCTGCCATCTAGGCACTGTGGAGGCATACTGCCATCTCCCCTACCACAGAAGGACTATTTCAGGCTAAACTCCAATGCTACTGGATGAAAACTGCAGCTCATCTAACAGTCTCCAAATAGAACATCATTGATATTTTAGGGAAATAAAGACTTTTAAAAACTAAAGTTTTCTCACCATTTTCCAGTCTCTCAAATAAATCTTTATCTATATAGCCCAAAAGCCAATAGCCCTTTTTTTTTTTTTACAACCTGTAGAACATGCAACATCCTCTATCCTTAGATCCTCAGCTCTGATAATGAAAATAAGGAAAAAGCTCCAGAAAAAAAGGGGGGAAATCAGATGATAATCAGCAGAAGGGAGATTAAAATCTAATTCAGCTGCCAGTGACCGGAGCTGAGGTGTTGCTGGGTCCTTTCTAGTTCTTAGTTCATTCATTTTATTCTTTATTTTCCCCAAACTGAAAAACAAGCATGCTACCTCAGAATTTGCATCTAGCCAAACATATACAGTATGTCTATTTTTCAAATCACTGTTGTGATGTGGCTGCCATTTTTAAGTTAATATAAAAAAAAAACTTACTTTTTCTGCCTGCACAAAAATAAAACAAAACAATCTGTAACTGTTGTTTTGAGAGAAAAAAAAAGCTAAACTCAATTTTACCAGTCGGGTTCCCCCCCCCCCACAGCATTTAATCACATCTCATGGTCTTCCTCAGCAAGTGGAGTTTGCCAAGTTGCCATGGAGTTGGTTCAGTTATCATCGTCTGTGAATGTTTATGTCAAATTTTGGTCTTGAAATTTTTTCAGAAGTTAAGAAAATGTGATTTGGAAAATTTGTTTAAAAAAAATGGAGCTAAAACAAATAGTTGATTTATCTCTTTTTTTTTTTTAAGCAAAACTGTTCCAGCTTCTTAATTGTGAGGATTTGCTGCTATTATTCATCTTATATGATAATAAACTTACTATCTTTATTCCTTAGGAGAAACGAAACCCATCTGGATCATCATCATGGGCCTTTGAAAATTGTTATGGGGATTTTAAATATATATATATTTTTTTTTGTTCTTTTTTTTTCTTTACATTTTAGGGACCAAACGATTAAATTAATTGAGAACATAATCTGTAGATTAATCAATAACAAAAATAATCCCTAAAACAAAACAAATGCCTTTGACCCCCCCATTATTTACTTTTATATGACAACCTCAACTCATAAGTAAACCACAAAGATGCTGATAATTTTTACCTGAATCCTCATCAGTGGCAGAGACCCTGATCACCGGTTCTCCGGGGTCTCTGTTCTCCGCAACGCTGGCGTTGTAGCTGCTCTGACTGAAGACAGGGGTCTGGTCGTTTACATCCCCCACCTCCACCGTCAGAGTCTGGGTGGAGGAGAGCGAGGGCAGGCCGTGGTCCACGGCACGGACGCTCACACGGTGGAAACGTTGCGTCTCATAGTCCAGAGGGGCTGAGAGAAACAAGAGGCCTGTAGAAGACGGAAGAAGATGAACTTTGAGCGTGATGGTTTCTTCATCTTTTTTAAGCAGGAGTGGCTTGGAATTTTCTGGAGTTAATGCAATAAATCAAAACATCATGCAGCTTTGTCAGGATGTTTTTTTTTTTTAAAGTCACTTTTACCCTTAATTGTTTATTATTTAGTCACAATTAATAAGGAAATTATTAAACCAAAAATGTAAACCAGACCAATATTGGATTTTAGAAGCCAAAACCAACATGAATATTTGAGTGTGACAATATATCAGCTAATATTAATTCCTCTTACAAGCACATCACATTAACATTATTTTATAAGGATCCCTTAAACTTATTTTTTTTATAAAGAAGTGAATGCACATGTACTGACTGGGACATTTTACAGTAGAAAATAAAAAAACTTGTCAGTGCTTCCTGGTGGGCAAAGTATGTAACAGAAGAAACACTACTTCAAAATTTGTTTGTCTTATCTGCCGACACACGGCAATACAGATATAACAGCAGTAAGCTAATATATATATATTTTTTAAAGATAATTTATTTCGGCATTTCAGGCCTTTATTTGTATAGGACAGCTTAGACATGAAAGGGGAGAGAGAGGGGGAATGACATGAGTCTAACCCGCGGCCGCTGCCTCGAGGAGTAAACCTCTATACCCAGGCACCCAGCAGTAAGCCAATATCTGATGATATATCAGCCCGGCATCATTAATTCATTAGTCCATATCGACGACGTTTCATTTCCGGGATTGTTCAGGTGCTGCCGGAAAATCTGCCAGATGTCCCTCATTTTCAGCCGGATAACCACCACCTTCCGCTTTCTTTGTGATGTAATATTTTTTTTTATTTTTTTAAGATTATTTTTTGGGGCTTTTATTAAGTAGTGACAGTGGATAGACATGAAAGGGGGAGAGCTGCAGGACTCAGCCAACATGGGGCGAACACTCTTACTGGGTGAGCCAGAGGCTTCCCCTCTTTGTGTTGTAATTTTAAACTCCGGTGGATTTCTGAGGACTACGGTTAACTGCTCCTCAGATCTCTGCAGGGTAAATTCCTTCCCGAGGCTATCCTATAACTATCCTAGAATCCTACCTGTTTTCTCCTCCAGTGTGAAGAATCCTTTCTCGTTTCCAGCCATGATGACGTAGGAGACAACCCCGTTTTCCCCCAGATCTCCATCGATGGCCTTAAAATGATGCAGCAGACTCCCCACCTCTGCATCCTCCATCACCTGAACTGTGTCCGCTGATATAAACACCGGCCGGTTATCGTTCACATCCAGCAGGAACACCTGAGCCGTCACTGATGTCCGTTTCCGCTCGCCCTTCCTCTGCGCCTGGTCCGTGGCTGTTACAGTGAAGGCAAAGCTGGGGATGGTCTCGCGGTCTAAAGGTGCTGTCACGGTCAGGCTACCTGTGTGAGGGTTGATCTGAAAGGGGAAGCGGGATGAAGACCTGCCGAGTTGCGGGTCAAAGGTCAGGGAGTAGCGGAGGGCACTGTTAGGAAAGGTCCCGTCAGCATCTCGGGCATGAAACGCAAACGCCAGTGATCCGACTGGAGCGTCCTCCCACAGGCCGTACACCACTAGTTTATCAGGGAACCAGGGTGTGTGGTCGTTTACATCCTCCACTATCACGCTGACCAGCACGGACACGTTAACTCCAGGAGCCAGGCCTACGTCTTCAGCTCGGACCATGAGGGAGTACTGCATGGCCGCCTCGTAGTCCAGCGGCTGGTTGATGTATATGTCACCAGAGGAGCTGTCGATGCCGAAGTGAACGCTCCCGTCGCCCTCAGAAATGGAATAGTGGAATCTCCCTGCATATGAAACGGCGGCAGAGCCGATAACAGTCGCCGGCTCCGTGTCCTCTCTCACCGTGAAACGCCTCATAGTTTGGTGGTCAGAGTGGCCATACAGAGCCTCCAATCCATGAACCTGCAGGTGGAATACATACATTGTAATACTGTAAAAGATTTAAAACCGCACAACAAAACTATAGCAAGTCACAACACTAGGAAGAATTAAAAAAGGACCTAAAAAATGGCATGAAGCGAAAAAAAAACTCTCTCAGAGGTGGTGATTTGGAAAAAAAACCGTCTCCAATGTGAAACTTTTTGGATCAACACACTGAACAATGTTTCACCCCACAGTCTAAATGAAGACTTTGATAATAATAAAAAAATGTCTCCCCCTGTTGCCAAACTTAGGCTACTTAGAAATGTGTTCTCTTATGCTACATCCAAACATTGTGCTCATTTTCTGTCTCTGTACATTTGTAAAAATGTGTATAGTATATATAGATAATATATAGCCTATTTTAGGATGATTACTTGTTGTTTTTATTTATAAAGTGGATTATTTTGGACACAGTGGGAGTTTTTTGTATCATGTTATCTCATAAATGCAGGTGGAGCTGTCATTTTTGTACAGTATGAAGCTACCTTTCTTCTTTCCCTTGAAGAGTAAAGATCAGATCTCAGGGGCAAAGTCCCCGTGCAAAATACTACGGTACCGTTATCAATTTAAAGTCACAGAGTCACATGACAAGATACAAGCAGTGAGCAATGAAGACATTCTTAACATGTTTTTAAAGAGAAAAGCTTGGAAAAAATACTGGGTCTTGAATTCCAGATCTACAACCAATGAGTATGAACATTTACATTGGGCCTAAGCTCTCGAAAATGCAGGCAGAAACTGATGGCTGTTTCTTCTGTGGTATTTGTCTGATTATGCTGAAATAATAATAATAAAACTATGGAGACTACTATGAACAAACTATAGTTTGTTGATTTGGAAAACACAGAGAATGTCAGACTTTGTATAAAAAAAAAAAAGGTGGTTACAATGTTGTACAACAAATACAATCCCAAGAAACCCAGCGGTTTAATCATATAAATAAAATATCATTCACTCAACAATTTAAGACTCATCTCTGAAACTGAGTCCAGCAGCAGTCATAGTATGATTTGAAAGGGATGAGTGTACCTGCACATGGATGACTGCAGTGTCCTCTAGAGGTGTGGCTCCGCTGTCTTTGGCAGTTACTTTCAGAGTGTAGTACGGTTCGGTGTTCTGGGTGAACAGCTCCGTTGTTCTGACGTCTCCACTCTCACTGTCAATCTCAAAGTGTCCAAAACCCTCATCCTCTGAATCAGCCCAGAGAAACACAAGACGGTGATAATCAGGAACTCATCAATAATACTGTAACAGTAAAAGTGAATTCTGTACTTAACTCACCTGTGACCAATGAGAAGGTGACTGTTCCATTTTCTCCTGCATCTAAATCTTTGGCAAACATGTTTGTCACCATGGAACCTGCTGGCAGACCAGCCCATATCTGCAGCAAAGACAGGAACATGTATAGTGTGGATCAGAGTGGATATATATATATAACACATTATCAACCACACTTTAGTCTATATCAACGACGTTTCACTTCTGAGATTGTTTAGGTGCCGCCGGAAATTCCGCCACGACTAAAACAACTTTTGAACGTACACATTTTTGACCAAAACAAGTTCCTTCCCGAGGCTATTTTGCAGAGGCACTGTGCCTTCGGCCGGTGTTTAGCGCCGCCCATGACGATTGTTTAAAGAAATGCCAATAAGCCTGAGCACATTTATCTTCCATCCCGGAATACTGTGTGGACTAGCCAGACCCTCCTCTGCAGCGCTGTGGAGGAAGGTCTGGCAAAGCGAGACTAACCACACTGTAAAGATGTGATGGCAACACTTTAAAGATGTTTACCTGTGGTTCGCATGTCTTTCCTGCTTTTATGCAAGTCATAGCTGATCTATCTTTTGGTTGTTTTATGTCGCTACAGACCCACAGAAACTATCTCATCTGATGAAAATGTTACTGTTAATGCTACATGAGTCATTAAGGTGCAAAACAACACCGACTGTATAACGTAGCATCAAGTCATTCAGCACAGTGCTATTTGACAGAAGTAGTGACTGAAATGTGCAGATCCGGGTGGACAAATGTGATACGATGGACACTTTTCTGGGGAATAAAGTGCAAAGTGCAGGTTTACATAGAAAACAACACCAATTGTTATTTTTGGGACCCCTGGCCAGTCAGATCGACTAACTTTAGCACAGAAGGAAATTCTGGTTTGTGCCTTATTTGATTTATTTACTCTTTGTTTCCTTTCTTTTTCCTTACCTTTTATGTATAATTTGTTGTGCTCTGTAATTTTGTCTTCTGTGTATTTTTCTGTTTAAAATCTAAACTGTACAAGATGTCTAGTTTCAAAACTCGATTCTGATCTCAATAAAATATGTTGCAAAAAAAAAAGAAAAAGAAAACAACACCAGCTTCTATTGTTTTGTTTTGGCGTGCTTCACACCCCACCAGGGAGTGTTTTCCATAAGGCTCACAGGAAGTAGAATTCCTCAGGGGTCAGATTATGGCACCATAAATATTTACCCCTAAACTAACATAGCATTGCTCTTTGTTGTCTTAAAGTTTTAGGAATGCTGAAAGACAAAATAGTAGCCTGTGGTGAGAAAGGCCAAAATATGATTGAAAGAAAACATCTGTTGGCACAACAGTCTAACCAGAAGGTCTATTAGCTGTTGTGGAGTTTTCCCCACAT
This sequence comes from Sander lucioperca, assembly GCF_008315115.2. Classification (NCBI taxonomy): domain Eukaryota; kingdom Metazoa; phylum Chordata; class Actinopteri; order Perciformes; family Percidae; genus Sander; species Sander lucioperca. The sequence goes on from NC_050176.1 coordinate 20,119,799, forward strand.
CTATCACAGCTATCAGAACAGACCTTGGAGTGAGACTGTTTTGTCGACTCCACTTTCCGAGCTCAAAAATGTACTTTTAATCTCAATTTATAACCCAACACAGATTAAAAAAAAGTGCTGAAGAAATTGTGAATTCGAACATCTGCATTGATCTATTTGTCGACAAATGACAAGCGTGCGTGTGAATTTTCTTATTTCTTCGGAAATGGATCTTCGAGGGATTTAATCCCTTGCACAACAAAGGAGACAAAGCAAGCAGTGCACGTGTTGCTTCCTATTCATCTTGAATTCGAAGTTCGGGTGAGAACACGGAACTAAATCAATCAAGAATGATGAAAGATGTTTAGAAATCCACTCTTACAAAAGGTGAAAAACGACATAGCCTTTGTGTTGTCATTTTAGCGTTTCCTCCCAAGTCATTTTTTAAAGTGCTGTAATCTATAGCTGTTAGCTATATATAGCTAATCTATCAAAGGAAATCTTCCCGTCTCTTGCAGTACAACATACAGGTAAGGTTCCCAACAAGTTTACCTGAACATTAAGCTCTTTGCTGGCAGGCAGGTGTGTAAACTGTGGAGTGTTGTCATTGATGTCAGTGACCAGGATGTGAGCGGTGGCGGTGGCATTGAGCCGAGGGTGGCCCTGGTCTGTCACCATCACCTTCAGACTGTGCTGGCTGTGCTGCTCACGGTCCAACGCCACCCAGTTTATAATCTCACCTGGATGGGTACAGAGAAGGGACAGAAAGGTGAGTACTTGTATCAGTACAGCCTACATATGACTAGAGCTGCACGATATGAGGAAAATATGAGATATGCAAGAACGTCGCTGAATATATTTGTTCCTGTTTCTGTATTTATTGTTTATTCTTATTCATGTTTAGTGTTTTGTTTGTGTATGTATGCAAAATGCTTTCAACATTAATTTCAAAGGTTCCTTTGAGTACTGTGTGTACATACATTTCTAGTATAGAAAGCCCATGCTACCTATCAAAGGCCAGGGTGCGTTTAAAGTTAAGACTGCCTACTATAACAGCAGTACATACTGATTTGGCCAAAATGCAGCATTCAGTATGCCAAAAATCCCCAGATGTCGGACCAATCTACCTCGCCTACTGTGTCCCACAATACAAAGTGACGCAACAAATTTGTTTACAATCACCAAGGCAAATTCCATGCAGGGTTACTACTGTGGCAATACACTCCTCTCTGATTCTGATTGCGATAACGATATTACTTGCGATAAATTGACAGACAATGAAGTGTACTCAGTGCTGCCTTTCTGCTGCTTTCAGTATTCTGCTAAAATACAACAAATTGCTTGTTGAATTTAAAAAAAATGAAAGAAAATCATTTCCAAATTTCTTTTAATTAAACAAATTGAATTGAACATAAAATGCACCAACAAAAATAAAGAATGACAGATACATTTTAAAGTGCGGTTTTCTACTGATACTCTCTTTCAACAAATTCAAAAACAAATCTGTCTTTTGAGATATGTCGCAGCCTTTTCGCGATGTTGCGTTTATTGCGCCAGTTCATATCGCGATGACGATAATAAAAACGATATATTGTGCAGCCCTCCCTATGACCTCGAGGTGGTGTTATTAATGTCAATGGTTTTACCTGTTTTAGTGTTGATGCGGAAGAACTTCCCATCTGTGAGCAGGATGTAGGACAGCTGGGCGTTTTTCCCAGAATCCTTATCCACAGCTTTGACTGTTCCCACCAGGCCTTGGGGCGACGACCCCTCTGAAACGGTGAAGTAGTAGACCTCGCTGCTGAACACCGGGGGATTGTCGTTGATGTCCAGCACCAGCACTATCACCGTGGCTGTCGCTGTCATGTTGGCCAGAGAGGCCTCCCTGGTTGTGGCCAACACTCGAAAACGAAACATGGATTCCGTCTCATAGTCCAGATTGTGGGAGAGATACAGCCATCCGGTCTTTGGGTGAACCCGAAACGGAGCTGGAGGAAATCCGGCATCTGCCTCCAGGGAGTAGGCGAGGCCTGAGTTTGACATGTGAGTCCCCCGGCTCCGGTGCGCTCTCACCTGGATGACCCTTGAATCTTTCCTGTAGCCCTCGCCTATCTCAACCTGGTAGACTAATGTCTCGAAGGCGAGGCTGTCTTCCGCGGCTGTGCGGTCCACATCGACTGCGAGTGTCAGTGTAGAGCTCAGGGAAGGTTCTCCTTCATCTTTAGCTATGATTTCCAGGCTGTACCTCTGCTGATGACCCACCTGTAAACTCTGATTTAACGTAACCGTCCCGAGGTTGTGGTCGACAACAAATGTACCATTTCTGGGATTTTTCAGGCGATACTGCACCCTGCCATTGGCACCGCTGTCGTAGTCGTGTGCGTGCGCGATGAACAACACTGTCCCTGGCAGTGTGTTTTGGGATACCGTGATGCTGTCGCTGAGTTTGGGGAAAACGGGAGCATTGTCATTAATGTCAGCAATAGTGATGTTGACCTGGGTGGTGCTGTAAACTGGAGAGGAGTCAGTGTAGGACTGGAGAACCAGCAGGGCGTACGGCTGCGACTCGTGGTCCAGAGGTTTGACGTTGCTGATCAGGCCGGACTTTGGATGAATGGAGAACAAACCCTGAGGATCTCCAGAGGAGATTCGGTAGGACACAGATTCTGAATCTGCGAAGACAAAGAGTTTTTATTGATACATAATCAACAAAACATTAGAAGGGTCAGTTCTCCTAAATTGTAAACTTAACATTTTAACTTCCCTCACTTACCTTTATTGGTTGCATTTGGCTATGCTGATAGTTTTGGTTTTATTTGTCCAGACTTTTGAGATATTTCTGCCGCTTTACCAAAAACAATGGACGTGAGTGGAATTTTAGTTTGCTATTTTGTTATTGCTCACAAGAAAAAAAAATTAACTAAATGAAAGAATTCAAAATGAAAATGGATGAAATGAAAATGAATTCAACATCAAAATGTCATTCCAGAAACAGTAGTTTTCATTTACCGTTAAGAAGAAGACAAAACTAACTAAATGTACACTAGCACGTATCATAGTTGAAGAAAAGAAAAGGGAAAAAGAAGAAAAAAAAAGTATAAAATAAAAAAAACTTGATTTATTAAATTAATATATATTAAATAAAAGAATAAAAAAGGCAAAGAGAAGAAAACATAACTGCAACTTAAAATGAGTGTATTCTGTTTCAGTTCAATCTAGTCAAGGATCACCACACTCTACACTAGTCCTTACCTAGCTACTGAGCATGTGCGACTCCCAACAAAGATGGGATAGAAGTGAGATGTCTCACTCTGTAGCTAAAACAGAGACCTGAACACACAGGGTGAAAAGAGGAGCTGCAGCAATGTGCAGTACAACAAAAATATGGTGTTTTTTGAAAATTAAACCATGTAAACCTATTCTGGTACAACCTCTAAATACAATTATTAACCTGAAAATGAACATAATATGGGCACTTTAAACTGGTGCATTTAAAAACCAACAACATCTGAGTAGCGTTTCACTCAAAATAAAAGTAATCAGTATAATAGTAACAGTTATCTATGTGCTGTCTGTTAAGCACATTGATCTGGCTAATGTGGTCCTTGGTAAAATAGCGTCAGATTCACATAATCTATATGATTCATGCACATGGTGGGAAAACATACTCTATCTAATGCAAACAGCGCACACACAGTCAGCAACATTAAGTAATTACAGTCCAGCTCAGAAGATCTCTTTAATCCCCTCCAAGTGTTAGTTGCTCTTTAACAGTAACTAACAAACCCCTGAAACCAGCAGAGAGAACTTAACAGTGCCCGACCCCTGTCAAACAGGCCCAGTTCTGTTGTTTCCGCTTTAAGTTGAAGCCCTAATCTTTTAATTGATTAGACAACCTCAAATGACTGTCTGGTGGAGTGGAGTGGGTTTAGCTGCTGAGGGGACTAAGACGACTTAGTGGCACTTTACAAGTGGACTATGAAGGGATAATCCTAGAAAACTGGGGAGTCGGGAAACTCTCCACAGAGAGAGGAGACTCCTTTATGTTACTGCAGATCAAATATTATGCAGAATACACATTGCTTTATCTCTAAGAACCCTATTTGTATTTATAATGTGTAAAACTTCCTTTTACCTGCAACTACATTAAATAAACTCCTACAAAGCAATCCAGCTGGTCTGTACTGTACCCCCCCCTCCCCCCATCTATGAGTGCCCTGGTCAATGCTATGTGTAGTGATGTCCAATGTCTAAAGTTATGTTCATTGTTGTTTTTGTCTTTTGTTGTCAAAAATGCCTTGTTATTTCTGTTGCAATCTAATTTTCCCACTGGGAGAAAAAACAAAACTAACTAACTAACTAACTAACAAAACAAATGCTATTAGGATATATACATATTTATAATAACAATAAATACTACACCAGTCCAGGTGTATATTTATGGCTTTAGACTATCTTTGGCCTTTATGAACAATAATACAGTATAGCGTACAGTTGTCTTTGACCCTTTATCATCGGTCATCTGTACATGTGGCGAAGGAGGATTAAAGATTAAACTGCAGCCGTCCTCTTTACTGCTTGCCTCTTCATATCAGGCAGGAGACTTGAACAATGGCAATGATTGCTCAATCATCTGTCAGGATAAATGGTACTTAAAATACTGCATTTCTGCAATGTCCAGGGTTGGAGAAATTCGCCTTCTTAATCAGTTGGTTGACTTTATTTTGATATTTGTTTGAAAAACTGAACTGGGTAAATTAAAAGTTAGTGGTATTAGAAATAATAATGAGTATTTGTTGATCCTGCTTATATAAATTAATCATTAACCTTTTTTCCACATAACCTGACCCGCAGTTCTTTGGACTGTGACAGGAAGTCGGTGCACACAGACACATTGAGAGGGGACAGTGATTACATTTACTACAAATGGAACCGTTTTTTCCCCCCTTATACAAAAACAAGGAAATTTCCCTTTAATCAAGCATATTTGATACACGTGCTTCCTAACTATAAGCGGAGATGTTCATCCACTAATATTCTTTTTAAGCTTGCAAAATGTAATTATATTGTTTAAGAGTGTTTATAAAATGTTGTTGGGTGAAAGGGACAGATGCCTCCTGGTGTTCTACAAACAGGACGGTAGTTATTGTGGATTGGCCTGCAGATTTGGCCTCCTAATCAACATGGTCAGCAGGTGGCACTGCAGCAGAGGCGGCGACACAGAGCTCATGGAGACAAGTAAGGCACTTGAAAACCCTTGGCGCCTGATTGCCGTAATTTGTGTCAAACTTGAACACACAGGCATGATATACATATTTTTAAAATCAGTGTGACACTTTCACATTCAGAGGACATTATCATCTCTGATGTCCGTCACAAGTAAACATCCATAAATCCATAATCATAAATCACAGAAACAAGACTCTCAATTTGTCTGTCCATCCATGGGTAGGCCCCAAATTATGGGAACTGTAGTTCAAAAAACGGGGTGGTGACACAGTGGTCTCGATTTTGTTTGAGGTGGGGCCCATAGTGTCACACTTTAAAATGCCCTGGATTTCAGACGCAGCAAGTAACTTAGAAGCAGTATTTAATAGGAATTGATCACTCCTTTTTTTTTTTAAGATTATTTTTTGGGCATTTCAGAACTTTATTTATAGGACAGTTGAAGACATGAAAGGGGAGAGAGAGGGGGAATGACATGCAGCAAAGGGCCGCAGATCGGAGCCGAACCCGCAGCCACTGCGTCGTGGAGTAAACCTCTGTATATGGGTGCGCGCTCTACCAGGTGAGCTACCCAGGCGCCCCGGAATTGATCACTTCTGGCTGATACCTGATCGATTTAACCCTCTGAGGACAAAAGACGCACCGGCGAGTCCAAGCGATGTTTGACCACACACAAAATTTCATTTTAGACATTTATTTACTATTTCATTCATATTTACGCTACTTTTGTAGACTCATTTCAAGCACCAAAACAATTGAGTGTAGGTTTGTTTTCACGAGAGATTCGAGAAATATTTCCGCTTTATGGATAATTATCTCTTTATACATTGCTCTGCAAAAATTCCGGGCATCACTATTCAGAAAGCTGAGTTTATTCTGAACATTTTGACATGAAACACATGGGTATGAGGTTATATGCAAAAACCCTTTCATCAGCCCTCCTCCCCACCACCTCTCCTCCAGAAAACAACGACGTGGACAGATCTACACTCACCTGCTGGGTTCATGGCCTCCACTGTCCCCACAGCAGTCCACGGTGGTGCGTCCTCAGGCACTGCAAAGCTGTAGCGTGACCTCTGGAACACAGCTGGAGCCTGGGCGCTGCGTAAAACATTGATGGTGAGCTCTGCGGGCCTGACTGAGGCCAAGCCCTCACCATCCTGTGCGGTTATTGAGAGCTTCACACTGGCTGCTCCCAGGTGAGTCAGAGTGGAGGTCAGGAGGAGCATTCCTACATTTACACAAACAGGTTACATGTTTTATACATTGAGCTTCAACACTCAGGTTATACAATTGCTTTATTTCAATAACACCGCTTAATTGAATTGCCATTTTTCATTTTTTGTCTTTTCTGTCGTTTAACCAGGTAAAAGTTCCAGTAGGATTAGAGCTAAGGTTAGTTCAACTAAATTAATCAGCAACTATTTTAATCATTTGATCATGTCCATCATTTTTCAAGCAAAAATGTCTGGCTCAGCTTCTCAAATGTGAGAATGCGCTTATTTTTCCTACAGATTTAAAACGATTTTCTTTTTAGGCTTTGGACTGTTGGTTGGTCAAATAAACTACACGAATGCATCACAACCGGCTAACCAGTTCATTGAGAAAATAATCGTTGGATTGATCAGTAAAGAAAAGGGTTGTTAGCAGGCATGACTGAGATTAAAACCTTTTAAAAGGCAGGGCTGACCAAGAATAGCCTAATCCTACTAGACTCTCGTACATTTCATTTGTACAGAGAGTCTGGCCACTCTCCATTGTCCAAGTGTTAACTTCCTTGAAGGCGGCTACTCTGTTGAAGTTTAAAACTATTGGATCTGCCCAGAGCCACTCTGGATCTGCCATAACCAATCGCTAACGTTTGGTTGTGACATCGGCTTAGCGTCGCTAGCGTTCACCTTACTCCGGATTTCCACTGAATGCAGAACGTCTGCGGACCGGCTCCACCATGACTGACAGCTGTAGTCACGAGGACCCACAATATCTCGTGAATTCATGTAGAATAGAACCACAAAACCAACAACAGTTTGTTTCCATCCAGAGGAGTAGAGGGGAAACAACTTTGTGCTGCGTTTTCAAGGTGTAGCTAGTGCAGGGAAATATGATCCGCCGTGAGCACGGTGTATTTTATTTTGAAAATTAACTGGATGTTTATTTTGTTTCTGTGCTCGACTTCCTGTCCCGCACTATCTGCTGAATTGCTGCGGAGCTGTCCGGCGTCCGGGAAAAATAGAAGCTCTGTGTATCTGCTCCGGAGGGCTGCGGACCGCCGGAGCTGGGACGCAGTCGGAACGCCGCCGTACCGCATCCAGTGGAAATTGGGGGTTAGCCAACTCCTTCACCACTAATGGAGCGAGCTGGAAAATCAAACTTTTCCCAAACCCTGTGGGGATGAGGGCCACAACATCATGGCCACCAACAAAACTTCTGGATATTCGGCAGCGTTGCCACAACAGACCGAATGGCTTCGCTCGCATCTTTCTCCGCCGCCATTATGGAACTACAACTCAAAATAGCGCACAACCTCAACGTCATCGTTCTCAGCCACTCCCTCTGTTCGCTGATTGGACCGGTAAAGATTTGATCGGAGAAAACCCGCGAATATACTGCAAACCCAGACAGAGTACTGAAGGAAAATGAAAATTGAGCGGAAGTACGTAGGAGGGCGGAGCCAGGCTAGACCAAGAAGGCAGCACAAACACAATTTTACAAAAATACAAGTTAGACAACAAAAAGGTAAAAAAAAACAACTGTCAAACACTGCACACAAAGAGCACAAACAATATCTAGTTAAGACGCCCATAAAGGTATTTGAATTTTAAAAACAACATCCGCATGAATTTAAAACAATGACCAAGGATGCTATTTTACAAATCCTTTAAAATACTTGGTACACAAACGCTTTTGCAACATGCTGCATTGGTGATAACCACATCTACATTAGTCACCATTTTGTTCACTGCATTTATAGACAGACAGCTGCATGATGACAGATGGGTCAGGAACGTGACTCATTTTTGTCACCTAAATTCACCTTGCAATCCCATCGCTACGATAGAGAGAATCAACACTACTGCTCGTACTGTATTCAGTTCGGAAAAACATTCATGTGCATGAAGAACGACATCAAGTACACAAAAATGGTTGGCTCATTCTACTTATTTAAAATGTCTGATTTAGTATTACAGCATGGCTGAGTGCAAACCTTACCTTACACTCTGCCACATGGGGATATAAAGCTTTGGGCCTTCTGCATCACCCCTGCTGAGCAGTGACACTGGCAATCATATCACGGGGACTTACACAGAGTAAGTTGTTTATCCCTCAACACTGGACTGCCAGTCACACAAGTGACTTTAAGACTAGTGTGTGGCTCTATGTGACAAGGCACTGAAGCTAGAAGCCATATTCAAACAGTTGAAAAACTCAATTAAAGTGTAACTATCCACCTTTAAACCACAGTGTCGTGTTACTTTCTGTTATTCATTTTTCAGTGGATTTTTGATTTGATTATGGTACGATGGCCCAGAGGGGCAAAACACAACATTTCACAAAACACAATGATTTTTCTAAAAAACAACAACATTTTAGAAAACATTAACAAAGCAGGAACACAAAATAACAGAACAATTAGCCCAGTCAGTCCATTTGTTTGTTTCATCCAGTGTTGTGTTTTGCCCCTCAGGCCACCGTACATTGGGCGGATCATAGATAGAACTAGAAAATAACTTGGCCTACAAATGACTTCAAATCCATTACAATATTCTGAAGGCACAACAAATGTATGAATTATTAAAGGTGCTGTAGGTAGGATTGTGAAGATCCAGTACTTAGCCAAAAAATTTGAACATCGACAACTTCTCAGTCCCTTCCCCCTTTCTGCTAAAGCCCAAAACGGTCTCTTAAGCCCCTCCCCCCACAAGGGAGAATGAATGTGTGTGCATGAGCAGTAGGGGTGCACGATATTGAAAAAATGTGATATTGCGATATCGATAATGAATATTGTGATATCGATATTAATTTCGATATTTTTAAACATATGTAAAATTACCAAAGTTATAGGAAAACGCATCAAAATAGATTTATAACAAATAAAACAAGTTTTCTTACAACACAAGGTATATTTCAACTGACAGTCATATTGGACTGGTCCAACATGTGTCTACAGAACAGGACATGTTTTACTAGTTGGACAGTATAAAATAAATAAATGAAGAGCATATCTATAGAACAGGTCATGTTGTACTGGTTGTATATACACACACTACAGTATAAAAAACAATGCAATGCACATCTGTTGGCTTAAAGCCAAAGTATTTCCAAGTTACCGAGGAGGAGACATTACCAAGGGGGTAAGCTTCGCTTCAGAGCACGAACCTCCTATGGCGCCATTTTCATGCTACAAAGCGATCACCCCCCGTTAGCATTCCATTGACTGCCATTCATTTTGACGTCACTTTGACAGCGAATAACTTTACATCTGAAGCGTTTAAAGACTTTATTTGACCATTGTTTATTTCTAAAGAAACACGACAATGTATAAAAGGCTCCATTACCTTGTATCTCACGTTATGGCTCCGTAGTATACGTTTTTGTAAAAATAGGCAAACGATTGTGTCATAACCACGCGACTTACTGTTGCATAGTAGAGGAATTACCGTATAGTACAGGAGAAGCTCGCAGGCAGTTTCGACTTACATTAGCTGTTTAAGTTTAATTACTAATAACTAGCATTTTAGTTAGCAATAATTAGCCTGTGTCTATGTTATCTCTTTACATATACCTACGCTCTCCGTCTCTGCAAGATTGGGAATGATTGAGATTTCTCTTGGCACAGCTACCAGAAGACTTACAACTTTCAGACACGTTGCTCACGTCACATTTACGTTGTTTCTCTCAGTTGGAGGCTGTGCAGTAATGCTCAGTGCTCACCGGAAAAGTGCTTCTAATATCCTTCACTGGTCTCCGTCCAGAGCAACGGGATCTGTTGGTCCATTCTTATATACAGTCTATGGGCATTACCCTACAGTCACATTAGCTACAAGAGACAGAGACAAAGCAACAGGCTACCATTCATTTTCAATGGGAGTGGCCGTTTGGCCACGAGCGACTGCCAATCAGAGTGAAGGCAGCGTGAGGGCAGCGTGACGTATGTCAGTGACTCGAGCGAGTCGAAGAAAATAATTCAAGATGGCGGAAAACGCTTTAGGACATCGTATTTATGTATATATCTGATATGTTTGGCATTTAATCTCATATATTGTGTTACTTTTATCGAGAAATAAATACTTTTAAATCCAAAAACATCGTTCTTGTGACTTAACAATACCTCTGAAGTCATTTTTAAAACGTGGTTTAAGGTAGCACCGGAGAATTTCTGTTTACTGTTGCCAAACAACCAGGGGTAGGCTAGTCACGCCCAGGAGCGCCCACAAGCGACTGCATGTCGCTCTCTTTTGTAGCCAATGTGACTGTAGGGTTACTTTTGGCCTCTAAAGTTTCCTTTCAATCTCTGTTATTTCGTTGTCTCCCAGAGCAACACTCATTTTCTTACTTTTGTGTTCATTTTGCTCCACTCTTCGCTCTCTCTTTAGGTCCTTTCTTTTCTTTCGCTTCGTTTGCTGTTCTTTCTGACCACGGTGGGAAATCTGGAGCAGGAAAAGTTAACCCTCGCCTTGATTTCATGTTGTTTATGGTGAAGGAGAACCAGGAAATGAGTCGGGGGAAATACAACGCTACCAAGTGATGTGTATTTTTCGAGAGGTGCATCAAAGAGTAT